>NC_030833.1:48668531-48815027 GCF_001704415.2 Capra hircus | reverse complement strand
ATAGAGCCAAAGCAAAAACAATAACCCAGTTGTATGACTGTCATAGAAGCCCAAGCCACTGCTATAAAAAGCAATATTCATAGAAACATTAATGTTAGTACCAGAATCACAGTCTCAAATTGGAAGTATCAAACAAGAGATGAAAGATGAACTCACATTTCATAATGAACAGGCAACCTAAAATGACTGGAGTCAGCTGACTTTAACTCAATGACTCATTATACTACTAACTGTCGATAGAAAACGTTAGAATATAATGAGTCAGCCATCTAATGGTCGATAGCAAAAGAGTCACATGACCAACTACGTTGGATGCAAGCTCAAAATATGACAGAATGATCCGTGTTCATCGCCAAGCAAACCATCAATATCCACGTATCCAAGCCGCTCCCCAAAACCACTAACACTGAAAATTCTAATATCAAGTAATCACTCATCCACAGCTAATAAATAATGCCCTCAAAATTTCAATCCAAGCCTATAGTCGCAGCAATTACCAGAAACTATCCAACTTCAAGTTTCAACTCGTTTAAAAGAGAAACAACCAGAACATATACCAACTCCCTGATCATTGAAACAGCAAAGACTTCCAAAAACGTATTCGCCTTTATGACTATGCCCAAAACTGACTGTGTGATCACAATATACGGAACATTCTGAGAGAGGATGGAATACCAACCACCTGACCTGCCTCTTGAGAATAGCCTTATGCACGTCAGCACAACAGTTAAACTTGGTACATTGCAAACAACAGACGCGTTCCAAAAATTAGGAATAAGGTTAGAGACATCAAACCGGTGTATATATCATTCCTCTTATTTAATCTTTCTATGCAAAGTAGCATCTATAGAGAACTGCGGCTGGAAAACACAAGCTGGATCAAGATGCTTGCAAGAACACAACCTCAAATCAGATGCACCATCCATTATGCAAAAGTGAAGAGTGAACTAAAAGCCTCTTGATGAAAATAGAGAGCATGAAAAAGTGGCCCTTAGACTCAACATCAGAAAACAAAAGATCATGGCATCTGTCCATCACTTCATGGAAATAGACTGGAAACAGTGAAGCATCAGACTTTATTTTTGTGCTCCAAAATCACTGAGATGTGCTTGCAGCCATAAAATTAAAAACGCTTACTCCTTGAGAAGAAAAGTTATGACAACTCTAATTAGCATATTAAAAGCAGAGACATTACTTTGCCAACAAAGCGTCCATCTAGTCAAGAGCTATTTTTTCCAGTTCAGTATGGATGGAGAGTTGACTGTGAAGAAAGCTGCGCAGAAGAACTGATGCTTTGAACGGTGTATTTGAGAAACTCTTGAGATTCCCTTGGACGCAAGAATCAACCAGTTCCATTCTGAAGGAGACAGCCCGGTTTCTTGGAAGGATGATGCTAAAGCTGCAACTCCAGTACTTTGCCACCTCATGCCAAGAGTTGACTCACTTGTGGAAAAGACTCTGATACTCGGAATTGGATTGCAAGTAGGTGAGTATAGGGGCCCAAACTATCCCAAAAGAGAACCTGCTATCCCCATGCTGGAATGCATGGAATCACGTACGTACTCACTGGACTATATGCAGCTTGCGAAGAGTACTCCAAGGAAGTAATTAATCTAAGAAGGTGGCCACTAGGCCAGCCTGGCAGTGCTGCGATTTCAGAGCGTCCAAAGTAGTCCGATATCAACGAGCTTAACACGCGCATTCTTTAACTGACTATGAAGAGACCCTTACAAGATCACATTTTTATAAATGACTAAACACCCAAAAAGGGTTAAGCCAAATTTCTAAATATTTTTAGGGACCTGAAAATGTCGAAAAAATTAGGAAGCTCAAGAAACACCTGAGTACGGCAAAATTCTCGCACTTCTTGGAATACCATACAAAAAAGCGATAAAATAAGCCAAGTCAGACTAATAGAGTTTGTCAAGAAAATACACTGGTCATAGCAAACACCCTCTCCAACAACACAAGAGAAGACTCTACACATGGACATCACCGGATGGTCAACACCGAAATCAGATTGATTATATTCTTTGCAGCCAAAAATGGAGAAGCTCTATACAGTAAACAAAAACAAGACCAGGTGCTGACTGTGACTCAAATCATGAACTCCTTATTACCAAATTCAGACTCAAATTGAAAGAAAGTAGGGAAAAACCGCTAGACCATTCAGGTAAGACCTAAATCATATCCCTTATGATTATACAGTGGAAGTGAGAAATAGATTTAAGGGCCTAGATCTGATAGTGCCTGATGAACTATGGAATGAGGTTCGTGACACTGTACAGAGACAGGGATGAAGACCATCCCCATGGAAAAGAAATGCAAAAAAGCAAAATGGCTGTCTGGGGAGGCCTTACAAATAGCTGTGAAAGAGAGAGGTGAAAAGCAACGGAGAAAAGGAAAGATATTAGCATCTGAATGCAAAGTTTCCAAAAAAAATAGCAAGAAGAGATAAGAAAGCCTTCCTCAGCGATCAGTGCAAAGAAATAGAGGAAAACAACAGAATGGGAAAGACTAGAGATCTCTTGAAGAAAATTAGAGATACCAAGGAACATTTCATGCAACGATGGCCTCGATAAAGGACAGAAATGGTATGGACCTAACAGAAGCAGAAGATATAATGAAGAGGTGGCAAGAATACACAGAAAACTGTACAAAAAAATCTTCATGACCCAGATAATCATGATGGTGTGATCACTCATCTAGAGCCAGACATCCTGGAATGTGAAGTCAAGTGGGCCTTAGAAAGCATCACTACGAACAAAGCTAGTGGAGGAGATGGAATTCCAGTTGAGATATCTCCAATCCTGAAAGATGATGCTGTGAAAGTGCTGCACTCAATATGCCAGCAAATTTGTAAAAACTCAGCAGTGGCCACAGAACTGGAAAAGGTCAGTTTTCATTCCAATTCCAAAGAAAGGCAATGCCAAAGAATCCTCCAACTACCGCACAATTGCACTCATCTCACATGCTAGTAAAGTAATGCTTAAAATTCTCCAAGCCAGGCTTCAGCAATACCTGAACCGTGAACTCCCTGATGTTCAAGCTGGTTTTAGAAAAGGCAGAGAACCAGATCAAATTGCCAACATCCGCTGGATCATCGAAAAACAGAGAATTCCAGAAAAACATCTATTCTGCTTTATTGACTATGCAAGCTTTGACTGTGTGGATCACAAATACTGTGGAAAAAATTCTCTCTGCTTTTTCATGATCAGCGGATGTGGCAATTTGATCTCTGGTTCCTCTGCCTTTTCTAAAACCAGCTTGAACATCTGGGAGTTCACGGTTCAGGTATTGCTGAACCTGGCCTTGGAGAATTTGAGCATTACCTTACTAGCATGTGAGATGAGTGCAATTGTGTGGTAGTTTGCGCATTCTTTGGCATTGGCCTTTCTTTGGGATTGGAATGCAAACTGTCCGTTGGCCACTGCTGAGTTTTCCAAATGTGCTGGCATATTGAATGTAGCACTTTCATAGCATCATCTTTCAGGATTTAAAATAGCTCAACTGGAATTCCATCACCTCCACTAGCTTTGTTCATAGTGATGCTTTCTAAGGCCCGCTTGACTTCATATTCAGTATTCTTGCCTTGAGAAACCCCATGAACAGTATAAAAAGGAATGTAGAGGAAGAAAAAAAAAGTTAGTCTTTTCTTCTTCCATGAGAATTCCAGACCCCTCTCTCCTTGGGGACCCCTAGACTTCCTAAACCTGCCAAGAAATGACTCTCTCAGATAGTTGGCCATAGTAAAGTCATCTAGCTTTTCTCCTATGTTATCTTCTAGGAGTATTATATGTTTACATTTTACATATATATCTTTCATCCATTTTGAGAAAAGTCTTGTGAAGTCAGTAAATCTATTCTATATGCTTTCTTTTCTTTTTTCTTTTTATTCTTTGTTTCTTTTTGGCATATTGGATGTTAGATGTCAATTGTTTGGTGACATTTGTTGAAAAGGGCCTAATTGTCTTGCCTCTGCCCCTTTGTCAATTATCATTTAGCCTATTTATGGGAGTCTAATTATGAGCTTTCTATTCTGTTCTATTGATCTGTTTGTCTCTTCTTTAACCAATATCACTTGATTACTGTAGTTTTATAGTAAGACCAAAGTCAGAGATCATTAGTCCTATGATTTCATTCTTATCAATATTTGTGCTGGACTATTCTGGCCCTTTTACCTCTCTAAACATACTTTAGAACCAATTTGCTGATATCCACAAAATAACTTGCTGGAATTTTGGTTGAATTGTACTGAATCAAGCTGGGAAGTACTGATGTCTTGACAGCATTGAGTCTTCCTATCCATGAACATGGAAGCACTCTCCCCTTCATTTTGTTCTTTAATTTCATCCATCAGAGCTTTGTATTTTTTTTTTAACATAAATTTATTTATTTTAATTGGAAGTTAATTACTTTACAATATTGCATTGGTTTTGCCATACATCAACATGAATACACGTGTATACATGTTCCCCATCCTGAACCCCCCTCCCTCCTCCCTCCCTGTACCATCCCTCTGGGTCGTCTCAGTGCACCAGCCCCAAGCATCCAGCATTGAACCTGGACTATACAGGTCTTGTACATATCTTGTTAGAGGCATACCTAAATATTTTTGGTGTTTGCTGCTAAATGTAAATGGTATTGTGGTTTTAATTTGAAATACCTTTGGTTTATTGTTGGTACATATGAATGTGATTGACTTGTATATTAAGCTTATATCATGCAATCTGCCATATTGCTTACTAGTTCTCAATATTGTGGGGGCCCTTCTATCATTGAGTCCCTTGGGAGTTTTAAACTTTAAGGCTTCCTCTAACACTGAGCCCACAGCAATTCATCAGTTGTAGTTCAAATTTGTCTGCCCTGGCTTTGGTTCCGTTGGTACTTTCTGCTTTTGAGGCTCTGCTCTATTAATCCTACCTTGACTCCATGTATTCACCTGTCTGTCTCTCTACTGTTTGGAGTAATGGTTTGCTTTGTGGCCCTCCCCTCTCTCAGAGATCTAAGAATTTTTATGGATTTTTTTTTGTTGTTGTTGGTCTAGTTTTTTAACCTATTGTTAGGATCAAGTGGTGACTTCCAAGTTCCTTATATGAGGAATCAGAAACTGCAAGTTGCAGGCATTATTCTTTTAAGGTAGAAACTTGAGAATAGACTAGACCCTAACATTGCCTGGAAATAGATTATAGTTACAATAATTATATTGCATTCATAAAAAGTTAATATTAGTCACTAAAACAAGGTTTAGAAACTATTTTAATTATATGAGAATACAGTAGTTGGCTATATGAAAATTTCAAAAATGTATATGCAATATGTTTCCAACTTTTGTCGCATATACCAATAGAAAAAATATTTCAAAAATTAAAAAATTATCATAATTTTCAGTTAGGATGTTTATAAGCAAGTTTTTTTTCCCCTTATAGTTTTTCTATCATTTAAAAATATTATATCATTTAAAATGAAAATATATTTTGAAATATACTCTTGCTTTCATTAAATTCAAGTTTCAAATTAATGAGAATATAAATTAAAATTTCTATATGCCTAAATATAAAAACATTATTTTAAGAAACTATCAGTCTCATAAAATATTTTTTAGCCCTTCAAGACTTATTTAATCACAATGTTAAAGTAGAAATAAGAATAACTCAATATAAAATAAATAATCCATATGACTTTAGGTAAATTAACAACCATTAAGTGTCAAAACTATGTTTTAAAACTCTGGTCATTGCATATGTAAGCCTGCTTTATTTTCATATCACACTTCTTTAAGATATTACAAATGTCAGCACAATATTGAATTAGAGGAAGACTGCCAGAGAAGAGAAAGGTAGTTAAAAAGTGAGACTGTCTTAGCTTCTGGTATTTAATAAGAATTATATTACAGTCTCTTAGTCTGGTCTTGAGAAAATAGAACAAGAACAGAGATATCAGGCAGGGATACTACAGAGCTTAGTCAACATCTCTTAGTTCTTAGAAAGAGTTGTTTAAGAAAGTTCCAAGGAAATGTAACCTGTGGGTCTGGGTTTATTATAGTTTTTATAGGTGATTTAGGCCAGAGGTTTGCAAATCTTTTTTTGAGATAAGAGTATCAGAACTATCCTAAGTCTTTACACCATAAATCAAGAATTTTTTAAAAATTGAAGTTGCATCATGCTTCAGTTGTGTCCATAGGTGAAGAGAAGGGTAGGGTTTATATCAATACACTTGCCTTTTTTCTAGACTATCTTTCTTTTACTTTTTTTTTTTTTTTGCTATTGATTCTTTAAGAATGATAAAAGTAATTATTTCTCTACCAGTCCAACCAGTCAGTGCTTTATGTGTCACAAATATATAGCTGGACCATAAAGGGTGAAAGCATAGGTTATAGTCTTTAATATTTTTAAAGACTAAAGATTTTTCTGGTCTATAGTTTGGTATAATCATCCTTGTTCTTGAACTGATGGATGCATTATAGTGGTATTCTTATAAAATTAAAAGGACCTCATGAACAATGGAAAGAAAAATCAATACATTACATCATTGGAACAGGTACTTAAAATCAAAGCTTTCTATTGAAAGATACAGGAGTCTGTAAATGCTTATAAGAAACGAATCGCCAGTCTAGGTTCGATGCAGGATACAGGATGCTTGGGGCTGGTGCACTGGGATGACCCAGAGGGATGGTATGGGGAGGGAGGTGGGAGGGGGGTTCAGGGTTGGGAACACGTGTACACCCATGGCGGATTCATGTTGATGTATGGCAAAACCAATACAATATTGTAAAGTACTTAGCCTCCAATTAAAATAAATAAATGTAAATTAAAAAAAAAGAAATTTCTCTTTACATAGTACTGCCTAATAGTCTATTGATTTTCTAAAAAGAGCCTTAGAAACCCAAGGTACTTGGAGTATACTTCTCCAATTTTCCTAAGCTTGTGAAAGATCTCTTTTTGTGTTTTCTAAAATTATAGAATGTTTACCTTCCATTTGGTATTTATAGCCAGTTTATGAAGGAAGATTGACCTTCTGGCAGAACTAAGAAGCAGAACAACACCTTAGGGAGTAGTCTCCACTGTTTGCTATGCTTATTCAGAAATTCATTAGACTGAAGACTGAGTAATTTCTATCGTATTTCAGACCCATGTTCCTTTCCATATAAAGAGACTGACAGGAGGTAATTGGTCTAACAAGGATCCACAAGATGGCGTGTTTTCTTTACTGACTATGTTCAATCTGTTGAAGAGATAACATTCCTTTATTATACCTCATAATTTCTTAAGGAAACACCCTCAACAATTTTTATTTACAGTTGTGTTCATCCCCTGAGATATTTTCTGTTCCTCATATTTCTTCACAAACTTTTGTCAAGACAGTTAACAAAGGATATGATTGCTATTCTACCTATGATCAGTTAATAACTACTGTTTAATTAATTGAACTGTTATATTATTATATTTTCATTAACATGTGAAAGAAACTATCTGGAAAAACTGTGCTCATTTCAGTCTTGAGGCCACAAGTGTAATTTAGTTCTATCTGCCAATAACCAATGCAAATTTTTCTTCTTTATCACATTAATTTGAATAAATCAACCAAACACTTAAAATATATTCAAATACTGCATCCATCAGTTTTTCTTACATCTTCCAAAGTCTTTTTACCAAATAAAATTATATGTATATAGAAGTATTATATATATTACTATTATTTTTCATTAGTCAAATACATTGCCTCATTTATATTTTTAAAATCCCATTAGAAGCATCCTCAGGTGAAATTGAAATGCAGGAACCATTTGTCAATGGAAAACAGTGGTAGTTGTCAGTTTTGTACATCTTTTTCCATCTTTTTTAAACAGAATCAAATTCTAAATTTATCTTCTTTCTGTAGAAACCTTACTTTTAAAAGATACCCTTTCAATTTCTTATCTAGATCAAGATGTAGTCCTTTATCTCTACTTCAGAGTGTTTGCTGTGAACATAATACTGTCAGTTTTGTCCTCTATTTTCTAGAACTTCAGCTAGGTTTCAGTTAACTTACTCTTGTGAGGTGTAAAGACTAAGGTAAATATAACAACTTCATTAGTTTTCCAAAATTGCTGGCATATTGAGTGCAGCACTTTCACAGCATCATCTTTCAGGATTTGACATAGCTGACCATTTAATAAAAAATACCCACAGATACCTAAATAAAAATATTAAATTATTCATATAATGCATTTTGGTAGCACTATGGTAATTTCATAACTGAATATCTGTGATAAGAATATTTCTATATTTGAAATTCTAGTAGCTCTATGAATATGCGTCTTGTAGAAGTGATCCATTTAGAGATCACATTATTAGTGCTGGTACATATTTTAAAATTGTATTCCAAGTTACCTGGATGCTTTAAGAATATTGGTCTAATATTGCTACATGAACATTTTATATACCTCTGAAAATGTTCCTAGACCCAAAACTTAAAAGTAATTTCTCCCATGGCTACTAGTTACATTTAATCATCTAGTATAAAAATATTTCCTTGTGTATATCTCTCTTCCCTTCAAAAAATGAGCTAATTCCATTCTTTTATTATGCTTGTTTCATATTTTTATTGCAAGTTTCTAACTTGTTGTCTATTATATTTCTATTAATTGGTAAATATTTTGAATGGATTCAGGAGATAAAGATGTCATTGTTTTCTCATTTATTTTATTGTACCACTTCTCTCACTGAAGAACATCTCTCAATTATTCTCCACTTGAAATATGTTCAAAGGCTAATATCATGATAAATACTTACTAAAAAGAATCACTTGAACGGTCAGAATATTTAGATATCACCAGACTGAAGCCTAATTACTGAAGCCAGATTACTCAAAGAATTATATAAAATATTATTTTGATGCTGAAAAATACAGAAGAGATTATAAATATAATTTATTATATATATAACATATATGATATACAAAAGTATATATAATTTCCATAATTTTTTTACAATAGAAAACTTGTCCTGGAAGAAAAATGAAAATATTAGCACATATGTAGTACATTATGTATTAACAGATATGTAATACAGAAGCTAAAACTATTGAGAATAGAACTTTCCCTCAGATTATGAAATAAAATGTGGAGGAGTATGTTTGGATATTGTTAAACACATCAACAGCAATCTAAAATAAGACCATGGTCAAGGAGTTTTCATTGCCCGAAAATAGTAGTTAGGTTAAGGACGTTGCATTTGTCCAGGAAGGCAAAACTTTTGTGAAAGAGCAAAGTACCTGAGAGTTTTGTGATAACAGGGTGGAAAGAGGAAAAAATAAAATGTAAGATAACGTCGCTGTAAATCTGTTCCATGCTCTGTCTTATTTGTGAAAGTAATTAATTTAAGGATGTACTTCCAAGAGGAAAACAAAGATACATCATTATTTTTAACTAAAGTTGCTGATTCAGTGGATTTTAACAACGTGCATGCAGTTTTATTATTATTTTTTAAATAGGTGTTTTGACCTTTCTTAAAGATTTGTGGATTGCCTATGCCAACTTTCAGAAGGATAGAAATAGTTCATCAACCTAGTGGTAGATTTATAGAAAGAGAAAAATATTTTGTTCGATCAGACTGATGTGAGAAGGACAGTTGTCTCAGCTGCTTTTGAAAAAGGGGCTATATCTAAGATATAATTCTACAGTATTAGAAAATGTAAGGACACTTCTGTGAAAATATAAGTTTCTAACTCTACATTTATGGCTTCCCCAAATAGTCCCCACTTTTAATCTCACTTTAGGGTGTGACTTTTCCATTTATTGACTATTCTTTTTGTTTTTATTTTGTTTACTTATTTTCAAAGAATATATAAAAGCAATGTATGCACCTTTGGAAGTTATAACAAAATTAGACATACTTTTTTCCTTTTAGTATTTAATGAGATTATAGCCCAGTTATTTAGTGTTTTTTTTTCCCCCTATATTGTGGATAAACAACCATTTTATGAGCCTATGTTTCTCTTCCTCCAAGTGAAATAGGTAGGTACTGTTTTTTAGTTTATGATTGTTGCATTTCTCATGCTGAAGGGTTTTTCTTCCACCTAAATGTTATTTTAATAAGAACAGCACTTGAACTCTCTGAGCCCCTATTACATTCTTCCTTTCAACAAGTGAATTAAATAATAAACAAAAATGAATTTGTTTTGCTTTTTCCATCATAAATGAAAGAACAGGATTGCTGCTGGGGCAGAAGGTGATTTTGAAGTTTAAGGCAATTCTTTACATTGTTTCTCCTGGAGTCTTGGTATATGAACTTGCTCAAGTTCAGGTCTTTTGGCAGTTTATTGTTAAGCTTTTGGTAAGTTGTGATTCCACCAGTAAGTAATAACCACTAGTAGCAAATAATTCATTCTAAATTTTAAAATGTCTAGTTTCCATTGTATGGCATACCTTTAGTCTTCCCTGTTTACCAGGTTACTACTAAGAGCTCTCAAAGGGGCTATTTCTTGGGGAAAGACTAACTAATTCGATTCTTTAAAAAAAAAAAAAACAACTTTCCTTTTGTGTGTGTGTGTGTGTGTGTGTGTGTGAAACTAAGAAGAGATTATTTAATTTTACCTAGTACTCTTCTAAATTCTCAAAGAAAGCATTCACTTTGTTCCTAAGCTCACCTCACAGTTAAAAATCAGAAAATTTTTGAGAAATATATATATTTTCAAGCATTGAGGTAATGTACTTTTAAGAATGAGAATATGAACATTACTAAAGGATAATGGAATTACAAAATAGCACTGATATCAATTTCTATTTTTAAGAAAATAGAGTATTAATTTTAAGGCCCCAAATTATTCATTGAGGAAATCACTTTAATACCATTCTATGATGTCCTTGATGAAGGTCAAGAAATATTAAAATCAATAACATTAAATATTTTTAGAATTGATGTCCCTATGTATACTGTTCTTCTCAGGTGGTTCAAGTGGTAAAGAATCCACCTGCCAATGCAGAAGACGCGAATCCCCTGGAGAAGGATGTGGCAACCTAATCTAGTATTCTTGCTTGGGAAATACCATGGACAGAGGGGCCTGGCAGGCCCATGGGGTTGCAAACGAGTCAGACATGACTTAGTGAGAGGGCTTCCCTGATAGCTTACTTGGTAGAGTATCTGCCTGCAATTCAGGAGACCCTGGTTCAATTCCTGGGTTGGGAAGATCCCCTGGAGAAGGGATAAGCTACCCACTCCAGTATTCTTGGGCTTCCCTTGTGGTTGAGCTGGTAAAGAATCTGCCTGCATGTGGGAGACCTGGGTTCAATCCCTGGGTTGGGAAGATCCCCTGGAGAAGGGAAATGCTATCCACTCAATTATTCTGGACTGGAGAATTCCATGTGCTGTGTAGTCCATGGGGTCACAAAGAGTTGTACATGACTGATAGACTTTCACTTTCATAGCACATGTAGGATTAGTGAATCATTATTTTTGATTGAAATTATTGATGTAAATCAGTAAATAGAAAATGCTATGTGCTGCCACTTTTGAGAGTGATGATAATACTATACAAGATAAAATTTTTATTAATGAATATGTTACATAGTTGTAAACATTGGCTATATATCTAAGAGAAAAAGGTGACTAATAATAATGATAACTCCATTCTTTTTACCCATACTAAGTATGTGACAGGTACTATTCACACACACACACACACACACACACGTATGTATATATAATTCCCACAAAAATTAATTGACATGATCCACAGTTTGCAGGTAAGAAAACAGCAACAGTGTGATGTTAAGTAATTTACTTAAAGCTTCACAACCCCTTAAGTGTGAAGCTGAGATTTTTAACCTCATTATTACAGCTTTGCAATTAGTGTTCAAAACTACAAGGCTATTCAGTGTCTGAACATTTCACCCTTTTTTCGAGAAATGATACAAAAACTATTGTTTTTCTCCATTTTACATATGAGAGAACTGAGGCTTTGAGTATTTTGGTATTTGCTTGAGGTCATATGCATTATATATGTATATTCTGAGTTGTATCCTCTCTTAACCTGTTTTGTCATAGGTTATGGTAGATTAACAAAAAATGTTATAAATCTGATTATTGTTATTACTTTATATTACATGATAAACATTTTCAGATTTGTATTAGTATAAAAATGTAGGAATTCATTGTGGGCTAGATGCTCAAACTACCCAGGGAAAAATGAGACTTGAGTCAATCCTATATGAACATATGATATAAATTACGTTTTGATAAAATATCTTAACTTTAGAGAATCATTATATAAACACTGTCTCAGTTCAGTTCAGTTCAGTCACCCAGTCTCTTTGTGACACCATGAATCACAGCATGACAGGCCTCCCTGTACATCACCAATTCCTAGAGTTTACCCAAACTCATGTCCATTGAGTCAATAATGCCATCCAACCATCTCATCCTCTGCCATCCCCTTCCTCTGTCGTCCCCTTCTCCTCCTGCCCTCAATCTTTCCCATCATCAGGGTCTTTTCAAATGAGTCATTTCTTCGCATCAGGTAGCCAAAGTATTGGATTTTCTGCTTCAGCATCAGTCCTTCCAATGAACACCCAGTACTGGTCTCCTTTAGGATGGACTGGCTGGGTCTCCTTGCAGTCCAAGAGACTCTCAAGAGTCTTCTCTAACACCACAGTTCAAAAGCATCAATTCTTCGGTGCTCAGCTTTCTTTATAGTCCAACTCTCACATCCATACATGACCACTGGAAAAACCATAGCCTTGACTAGATGGACCTTTGTTGGCAAAGTAATGTCTCTGCTTTTGAATATGCTGTCTAGGTTGGTCATAACTTTCCTTCCAAGGAGTAAGCATCTTTTAATTTCATGGTTGCAGTCACCATCTGCAGTGATTTTGGAGACCAAAAAAATTGTCAGCCACTGTTTCCGTTGTTTTCCCATCTATTTGCCATGAAGTGATGGGACCAGATGCCATGATCTTCGTTTTCTGAATGTTGAGCTTTAAGCCAACTTTTTCACTCTCCTCTTTCACTTTCATCAAGAGGCCCTTTAGTTCTTCACTCTCTGCCATAAGGGTGGTGTCATCTGCATATCTGAGGTTATTGATATTTCTCCCAGCAATCTTAATTCCAGCTTGTGCTTGTTCCAGCCCAGCATATCTCATGATGTAGTCTACATATATATTAAATAAGCAGAGTAACAATATACAGCCTTGACATACTCCTTTTCCTATTTAGAACCAGTTTGTTGTTCCATGTCCAGTTCTAACTGTTGCTTCCTGACCTGCATATAGGTTACTCAAGAGGCAGGTCAGATGGTCTGGTATTCCCATCTCTTTCAGAATTTTCCACAGTTTATTGTGATCCACACAGTCAAAGGCTTTGGCATAGCCGATAACACAGAAATAGATGTTTTTCTGGGACTATCCTGCTTTGTTGATGATCCAGGAGATGTTGGCAAATTGATCTCTGGTTCCTCTGCCTTTTCTAAAGCCAGCTTAAACACAGTCTAACTCCACTAAATTCCCACTAAAACCTCAAGCAGATTCAGTACCTCTGAACTGCTGTGTCCCATGAATTGAAAATATTTGAGTTTATTTGCTCATGTGACTGCAAACTGACTCAGAATAGGAAAAACAAAACAAACAAAAATTCAGTTGTGATATACTTCTTTAGCTTTATCATTTTATGATATTTTCTAATTTTCCCCCTCTATTTTTCATTTCTCTAGTTTCCCTTTTTGCCTTCTTTTTGATTATTTGACTAAGAAACCATCATCAAAGTGAAACAGCAAAATACTGAATAGGAGAATAATTTGCAAATCATGTACCTGATAAGGGGTCAATATTTAGAATATATAAAGAACTCATACCACTCAATATCAGAAAAACTAACAACCCAATTAAAGGGAACGCATGTAAGAATTAAAGATTTTAAAATTTAAAAAATAAAAAACTAAAAAAAAAAAATTAAAAAAAAATAAAAATAACAGAGGACCTGAATAGATATTTTTCTAAAGAAAACGTATAGGTGGTCAATAGGTACATGAAAAGTTGTTCACTATCACTAATCATCAAGTAAATATGAATCAAATCCACAATGAGATCACCTTACACATGTCAGAATGAGTATTATGTAGAAGATAAGGAATAACAAATGTTGGAGAAGATGTGCAGAAAAGGGATTTTTTTTTGTGTGTGCACTGTTGATGGGAATGTAAATTGGTGCAGTCACTATGGAAAACATGGAGGTTCAACAAAAAATTTAAAATGGAGCTATCATATGACTCAGCTATTTCACTTCTGAATATTTATCCAAATAAAAAGAAAACATTAATTTGAAAAGATTTATGTACCTCTTTGTTTATTGCAGGATTGTTTGCAATAGCCAAGATACAGAAACACCAAAGTATTCACTGGTGGATGTATGAATATAGAAGAAGTCACACACACACACACACACACACACACACACACACACACACACACACACACACACAGTGGAATACTGCTAGCCATGAAGTGAATGTACTCCTGTCATTAGCAGCAATAGGAATGGACCTGAAGTGCATTTTGGTCAGTGAGTAAGTGAGGTGGAGAAAGACAAATGCCATGTGATTTCACTTGTATTTTAAATCTGAACAAAAGAACAAACAATATAAACAAAAACAAACTTATAAATGTGCAGATACAGAGAACAGGTTAGTGGTTACCACAAGAGAAGGGGAAGGAGCTTGGGGGGTAGGTGAAAAGAGTAAAGGGGGTCAACTGTATGGTGATGGATCATAATAAGACTTGTAGGGCTAAGCACTCTATGGTATATACAGATGTTGAACTTTAATATTGTATACCTGAAACATGTAATTTTTTCAGAAGGAAATTATTGATACCTCCAAAAAACTATTAAACATAGTTTTATCTTTTAAGGTACAACTATAAAATAAATCTTCACAAAGTGAAATTTTAACTGAAGAACAAGATTATCATAACATTGTATCCATGTTCCTGCTCCACATCTATTTCCTTCGCTTAAATGGATAACAATTGTCTTGAGTTTTATGATTAGAATTCCCCTTGTTACTTGTATAACTTTACTACATATGATTATTTACATTATGTTGATTAAGTTTTTATCTTTATAAATAGTACCCCACTTTATGTAGCCATTTGGGAATTTTATATTCACTTAACATTGTTTTTCTAAGCCTTACTTTTGTGATGCATAGATCCATAATTCATTCACTTTAATTGGTGTATAACATGTTAACTTATGCAATCTTCTGTCCATTATTTGTTTTACAGGAATTCAGTTTTGATTGCAAATTAATAATACGTATTTTATAAAAGCAAAGAAGTTATAATATCTCAGAGACCTTGAATGAGATTACTATGAATCACATGACTTTGTATTCTTATTATTATATATTTTTGGCTTTTATATGTATCCCTACATATTTTTTGTGGAGTTTATATGCTAAGGTATATTGGAAGGAAAAGTACTTTTATATCATAGAATATTTTTCTATTTGAAAGGATTTTGGAGTCATATATCCAATACCCTCACTTGACAGTTGAGAAAACTCATGTCGGGAGAAGTGAAGTTACTTGGTAGAAGTTACATAGCTTGTCAGCAAATTTTCCACGTAAATAGCTTAATGTTTTAAACTGTAATGGAAACTTATCACAAATCGATTCCTAGTGGAGCACAGTTCTATAAGGAATATTTATCTTGGAAATCATCTAGTGGCTTTGTTTATACATCTACCAGTAGAAATATATATATTGTATGTGAGTATGTAAATACACACACACACACACACACACACACACACACATATGGAGCTTCCCTAGTGGCTCAGATGGTAAAGCATCTATTTGCAATGCAGGAGACCCGGATCTGATCCCTGGGTTGTATATATGTATACTACTGCATACCCAGAAGTTATTTACAAAATCTGGAAACATATAATTCAGAGATTTTTTTTAAAGACAATATAGATTTAAATCTTGTCTTTCCTAACTATCATATCCATATACACTATAATTTTGTAAAACCAACAATATACATCATTTATCTGTAAGATTTCCTTTTTAGACACAAAATAATATACTTAAAAGTAAATATGAAACTACATAATTTTTTCCTGTCAAATTTTCAAAGATTAAAAGAATTGATAGAATGTATTCACAAGAATTTGAGAAAAATGTTTATTCCCTGAGAGACTATAAAATAACACAATATTTCTTCCAGGAATTTGGTAGTGTGTATCTATTTCTGCTTTATTGACTATGCCAAAGCCTTTGACTGTGTCGATCACAATAAACTGTGGAAAATTCTGAACGTGATGGGAATACCAGACCACCTGACCTGCCTCTTGAGAAATCTGTATGCAGGTCAGGAAGCAACAGTTAGAACTGGACATGGAACAACAGACTGGTTCCAAATAGGAAAGGGAGTACGTCAAGGCTGTATATTGTCGCCCTGCTTATTTAACTTATATGCAGAACACATCATGAGATATGCTGGGCTGGAAGAAGCACAAGCTGGAATCAAGATTGCTGGGAGAAATATCAATCACCTCAGATATGCAGATGACACCACCCTTATGGCAAAAAGTGAAGAGGAACTAAAAAGCCTCTTTTTAGATGAAAGTGAAAGAGGAGAGTGAAAAGTTGGCTTAAAGCTCAACATTCAGAAAACGAAGATCATGGCGTCTGGTCCCATCACTTCATGAGAAACAGATGGGGAAACAGTGGAAACAGTGTCAGACTTCACTTTTTTGGGCTCCAAAATCACTGCAGATGGTGATTGCAGGCATGAAATTAAAAGACGTTTACTCCTTGGAAGGAAAGTCATGACCAACCTAGATAGCATATTCAAAAGCAGATATATTACTTTGCCAGCAAAGGTCCGTCTAGTCAAGGCTATGGTTTTTCCAGTGGTCATGTTATGGATATGAGAGTTGGACTGTGAAGAACGCTGAGTGCTGAAGAATTGATGCTTTTGAACTGTGGTGTTGGAGAAGACTCTTGAGAGTCCCTTGGACTACAAGGAGATCCAACCAGTCCATCCTAAAGGAAATCCGTCCCAGGTGTTCATTGGAAGGACTGATGCTAAAGCCAAAACTCCAATACTTTGGCCACCTGATGCGAAGAGTTGACTCATTGGAAAAGACTCTGATGCTGGGAGGGATTGTGGGCAGGAGGAGAAGGGAACGACAGAGGATGAGATGGCTGGATGGCATCACCAACTCGATGGACATGACTTTGAGTGAACTCTAGGAATTGGTGGTGTACAGGGAGGCCTGGCGTGCATACTATTCATGGGATCACAAAGAGTCGGACACTACTGAGTGACTGAACTGAACTGATCAATATTTTAGATGTGTACTTCTTTGACAAAAAAATTCCCTTTCTAGGACATGTGTAGAAATAAGCAAATATAGTTGTATATTAATTGAAGTAATGAGAATAAAGTTCATGTCCATGTATGGACTATAATTTATATAAGAAAGGGAAAGATATATCCAACTCAATGCAAAGTTCCAGAGAATAGCAAGGAGAGAAGAGAAGGCTTTCTTAAATGAACGATGCAAAGAAATAAAGGAAAACAACAGAATGGGAAAGACCAGAGATCACTTCAAGAAAATTGGAGATATCAAAGGAACACTTCATGCAAAGATGGGCATGATAAAGGACAGAAATGGTAAGGACCTAATGGAAGCGATTAAGAGAAGAGATTAAGAAGAGGTGGCAAGAATATACAGAAGAACTATACAAAAGAAGTCTTAATGACTGGGTAAGTATGATGGTGTCGTCACTCATCTAGAGCTGGACATCCTGGAACATGAAATCAAGTGGGCCTTAGGAAGCATTACTATGAACAAAGCTAGTGGAGTTGAATAGCTAGCTCCAGCTGAGCTATTGTAAATCCTAAAATATCCTGTTAAAGTGATGAACACAATATGTCAGCAAAATTTGGACAACTTGTCAGTGGCCACAGGACTGGGAAAGATCAGTTTTCATTCCAGTCCCAAAGGGCAATACCAAAGAATGTTCAAACAGCTATACAGTTACACACATTTCACATGCTAGCAAGGTTATGCTCAAAATCTTCCAAGTTAGGCTTCAGCAGTACCTGAACCAAGAACTTCCAGATATAAAAAGGAACCACAGATCAAATTGCCATCATTTATTGGATAATGGAGAAAGCTAAGGAATTCCAGAAGAAAAAAATCTACTTCTGCTTCATTGACAATGGTAAAACCTTTGACTCTGTGGATCACAGCAAACTGGAAAATTCTTAAAGAGATGGGAATACCATACCACCTTACCTGTCTCCTGAGAAATTGTATGCAGGTCAAGAAGCAACAGTTAGAACAGGACATGGAACAATGAACAGGTTTAAAATTGGGAAAGGAGTGTAAGGCTGTATATTGTCATCCTGCTTATTTAACTCAGTATGCAAAATGCCAGGCTTGATATATCACAAGCGGGAATCAAGATTTCTGGGAGAAATACAAACAACCTCAGATATACAAATGATACCCTCTAATAGCAGAAAATGAAGAGGAACTAAAGAGCCTCTTGGTGAAGGTGAAAGAGGAGAGTGAAAAAGCTGGCTTGAAACTCGGCATTCAAAAAAACAGATCATGGCTTCTGGTCCCATCACTTCCTGGCAAATAGAAGGGGAAAAATGGAAGCAGCAACATATTTTATTTTCTTGGGCTCCAAATTCACTGCAGATGGTGACTGCAAACATAAAATGCAGACACTTACTCCTTGGAAGGAAAGCTATGACAAACCTAGATAGAGTATTAACAAGCAGAGACATCAATTTGCCCACAAAGTATAGTCAAAGACTGTATAGTCAAAGCTATGGTTTTTCCAGTAGTCATGTATGGCTTTTGTAAGAGTTGGATCATAAAGATGGCTGAGGGCTGAAGAACTGATACTTTTGAATCATGGTGCTAGAAAAGACTCTTGAGAGGCCCTGGACTGAAAGGAGGTCAGACTGGTTAATCTAAAGGAAATCAACAACCCTGAATATTTATTGAAAAGACTGATGCTGAAGCTGAAGCTCCAATCCTTTGGCCCCTTGATGCATATGGCTGACTCGTTGGAAAAGACCCTGATGCTGGAAAAGATGAGGGAAAGGGGAGAAGGAAGTGGCAGAGGATGAGGTGGTTAGGATGTATTGGAGCAAACTGCAGGTGGTAATGTAGAACAGAAGATCCTGGCAGGATATAGTCCACGGAGTAGCAAAGAATGAAACACAGCTTAGCGACAGAACAGCCACAGCACTTCAGCTCCTTTCGTTGACTATAAATCTTCAGCTGTCTTTGGTATAATCAAAGTTGAATTTAGTTCTATACTGAATCCTCTCTCCTCTACTTCAATACTTTAACTAGAATCTATCTTGTTTCTAGTAAGTGTTTAGTGCAAGATTTTTCTATTATCTAGCCTTTCAAACTCCTACATTGATTTTCCACAACAACCAACGTATGCTCCTCATCCTAGTTTTGCTCTATCGTTCTTGCTTTGTTGTTGCCCTCAATTTTTCTCAAACATGTTCTTAATAATCTGAATATAAATCTCTTCTAAGTGTCTTAAACAGAATATCATCAACATTTCAGCTCATACCACTCTCTCCCTTCACACAAATAGTCCGTGTGCCTTGCATTGTTATTCTGGCTGGATCAGCAAACTTTATAATTCCATTCACACATTAACCAAGCCCACTGGAGTACATTAGACAACAGCCTTCAGGATCTCCCCAAAGTTGGGAATTCCCGCAGGTTCTACTTTGCACTCTCAGCTTTGATCTTCTTTCTTAGTCTAGATTGTCATCTTTTATCAATTCTGTATCCCACACAGAAAGTTGCATCAGAGATATGTTTACAACACTTGCACAAATGAAGCTATATATCATCAACCCTAAAGAAAAAAATGAAAAATTGAAAATGTGGTAAATAATGGGGGTAGTTCTAGTCCCTATAATACCTAAAGCATTTCTCTCTAGAATGTAACTCTCACTTTTAAATTCAACATAACTCTAAGAACAAACCACCTACTTTATGTGCTGATTCTTGAAGAAAAATTAAACTGTGTCAATGTTGGGATAAAAGAAAAAAAAAACATTGGGTATTGTTAGATTTATTGAGAAATAGTATAGACTATTGGCTTTTACAGTAATTTTCTCAGTATCTTAATAATAATTTTGACATATGCAAAAATTGCCTTTTCAAAATAAATTTAGAAATTGACCCCACAAAAGATATGATTCTATAAATAAATTATTCCTCTCCCAAGCCCTAGAAGATTTTAAACTAAATTGGTTATTACACTTGGTTTTGAGGTATTTCTCCCTAGGTGCTGCAAACATTTGATCCCTTTCTTCATTCACTGCTGCCTAAAGTCAAGTGGCCCTCTAAGGGCTCATATTAGATTCAGAGTAGGAGTACACTGAAAGTGAAAGAGGAGAGTGAAAAAGTTGGCTTAAAGCTCAACATTCAGAAAATGAAGATCATGGCATCTGGTCCCATCACTTCATGGGAAATAGATGGGCAAACAGTGGAAACAGTGTCAGACTTTATTTTGGGGGGCTCCAAAGTCACTGCAGATGGTGATTGCAACCATGAAATTAAAAGACACTTACTCCTTGGAAGGAAAGTTATGACCAACCTAGATAGCATGTTCACAAGCAGAGACATTACTTTGCCAACAAAGGTCCATTTTCAGTGGTCATGTATGGATGTGAGAGACTGTGTGGACAACAGACTGGTTCCAAATAGGAAAAGGAGTACGTCAAGGCTGTATATTGTCACCCTGCTTATTTAGCTTATATATAGAGTACGTCATGAGAAATGCTGGGTTGGAAAAAGCCCAAAGCTGGAATCAAGATTGCCGGGAGAAATATCAACCTCAGATATGCAGATGACACCACCCTTATGGCAGAAAGTGAAGAGGAACTAAAAAGCCTCTTGAAAGTGAAAGAGGAGAGTGAAAAAGTTGGCTTAAAGCTCAACATTCAGAAAAGACAAAGTTAGTACTTGTTTCTTTTGGGAACCATTTATTATATCAACAGCTTCATATCAAGGACTTCCTGTTTTACCCAAGTGCCAAGTACAAAACTGTGTATTCCAATGATGTGTAGAAAAGCTTTATAAATGTTAGTTGAACAAACAGCTTATTCATTACATCATATCCTATTCATAGCACAAGGCGTGGCACAAAAATTTTCAGTTTAGATTTATGAGTTTTTTTTTCAAGTATAATGGAGAACAAAATCTAATGGTATATCTCACTCAAACTGTCGAGGGAAAGGAAGCTTTTTTAATGGATAGGTTGAGAGTAGCTATGAGGGGTTGCTTGTATTATTATCAATTGTTGATTCCAGTTCTTAATATCAAATGCTCATTATCTATTTCTATAATATTTCTTCAAACAGTTCTGGCCCTTGCCTGAATAAATGTGGCAGAAATATCACTGTGTTTTGCAGAAAAAATTTCATGAGTATTCTGATCAATTCAGAATACCTAAATTGATTACTCTTGGGATAAACTGTGTTGGAATCATCATTTCAAGTCTTTGACATCATCATGTAGCTCCAGCTTGGTATATAAAATAGTTTACAAAGGTGAAACTAAAACAGAAATGTTTCTGATTACAACTATAGGCAATGTTTTGAAGTTGATTTCATAATAAAGACTCTGATTAACACATTGCACTACTAAGGTAATCAGCTTATTCCAGTTGGCCCAAGACTCCTGGTTTTAGCACCAGAAGTCCTCTGAACTGAGAATCTCTGTCCCAGGCAACCTGGGTTAGTTGGTCATCTACAGGATAGTGTTATTTCAATACTGGTGACTTAATTCTGGGCAATTCTTAGTTTTGAAGTATTTGGTGTAAATATAGCTTTTGTCCATGTTTAAATATTCTGACAAGAGTCTGCAGTTGTATTAAAGTGTTAATAAGAAATGATTTATAGTTATTATATTCTCTGATCACAGATATGTAAATAAACATATTTTTATGCATAGGAATAGATTGGTTGGATCAATGAGGGTTCACTTTGTTACAATACTATTTCTGCACCCTATTTTAGCAAAACATTTTGTTAAAATAAAAACAGCTATGGTGATTTTCAAAATTGATAGAACTGGCCTTTATTTATTAGTACATCCCTTGGATAACCAAAAAGGCCATATACTTGTTTTTTAATATAAATTTATTTATTTTAATTGGAGGTTAATTACAATATTGTATTTTTAAGACATCCTTTTAAAATATATGTATATATGTGTATATATATACATATATATATATATGTATATATATAAAATAAGGAAATAGGTCTCTTTCCAAAGTGCTCTGGTGAAATACTTAGGTCATGTTGTCTCTTTCTCTCTGGAAGTATATTTTACCTGAAAATCTGCTTGTTGAAAGTCCTGGATTTTAAGATGTGACGTGGGTGGTGTTCCTTGAGAGAAATCTTTAAGATAAACGAGGTCTTTGAATTTGACTTGAGAGATGTATTTGTCATGCTAAGTGAACCGCTGGTGCTCTGGCCTTGATTAACCCCTTTATAAAGAACTCATCTCTTGTTAAGTGAAGTCGGTTGGACCATATATAAGAAAAACATCCTTAGTAGGTTCACATTGTTCGTGCTGTCTCCAGAACTGTTCTCGTTTCCTTACCTCTTGCTCTTTCCAGTCCCTTGTAATCATGTCCCGTTATCCATCCACCTGTTTTACTATTTTCCCATTTATTCTCAATTCTTGATTTTGTTTACACCCTTCTTCTAATGTTGCATGAATTTGCTAGTGCTCTCACTCAGATCTTTCCTTTGCTCTATCTCAAGTCTTCATCAAAGATTGACAATTCAAAAACAAACATTTTCTCATTAATCAAATTGTCAGCTGCTAAAAGCAGCTGGTAATAGGCAGACTAAATCCTATGGGTGGGCTTTGAACCCTAAAAAAGTTGTGGAGTAGATATGTATTCTCTTTTAAAGGTCATTAATGATAAGTTGGTGATGGACAGGGAGGCCTGACGTGCTGTGATTCATGGGGTCGCAAAGAGTCGGACACAACTGAGCGACTGAACTTAACTGACTGAACTGAATGATAAGTCACCAGGCAAACTACCTTTTCTCCCCTACTCCACAAAAACACTATGACAAGTAGAGAGGTAACATTACATAAAAATAAAACATTAAGGAATGATATGATAAAATAAAACATTTATTTAAGTTCATGTAAGATCATATATGCACATACATACAGGTGAGTACTATCTTTTAATTCTTTATGAGGAAAATTAGATAAGGATCAAGAGGTTTTCAATCCATATTTTTTAACTTCAGACCTATGAACTTTACTAAGGAAATTCTGCAAGTGAATTCAGAAGACTGCATCTAGAACCTTTTGAGTATTGATAAATTAGTTGAAGGTTGAATACTCTCTTTGAATAATCTTGGCTTGAGCTGACTTTTAGTTCTTAATCTTATTAATAATCAAAACAAAATGCAATCCAGTGCTAAAATAAACCATGGCATAAAGTCCTACTATGACATCTGGTCTCTTGGAAATCACAGTTTGGTTCTGTTGCTGTTGGCTATGGACTTTACCCTGGTTCAGGTGCTAGAGACCAAGACTGGCCCATCTTCCTGTTTACAAATATTGACAGTAATGTGGAATCCATAGCTACCAGATCTGATGTTTTGGGTATTGGCATCAACCTATTTTATGCATAAACATGTCCTACTGCTCACTTCTTTCGGAACATAGCTATTCTGAGGACAGTCAGTTCCCCTAGCCCTTGTCCTGCTCCTGATTTGTTCTAATGCATACTTCTACCAAGACAACTCACATTTACCTCACGGTTAACTCCATGGCTTATATAGAAATGCATATTTAATATCTACTTGTTTATTACTTATATATAAATTAAATTCTGGGTAAATATATTAATTACTGTGTCCTCTTCAAATAATAATATAAAGCAGTTTTTAAAATATATTTAAATGCTATTTAAGATATTTTTGTGAAAATAATCAATTAGTGTAATGGTAGGGGCCTTAGTAGCCTAAAATTATTTTCTATGTCAGATAATTACACCTGAATTTACCTCTTGATGTCAGGGGAAAATTGACTGTTTTGGTGTCTATGTATTTATTTTTAGATAGAAATTTTGTTTAATCTAGAAAGTACTCATGTTTAAATGGAATATTCTTGATTTAGCCTTCTTTATTAACATGTTGTCATTTACCTGAGTCAATAGTTATGTCTGGTTTAAATGTTCCCTCATATTATACCTAGTTATGGAAAATGAGCTATTTGCATGTGAATATAAAATCAAATTATTTAACTGATGGCTATCATACTAAAACAAAAACCTGTTATGTTTTTCCAAGGATGTGAGAGAATATATGTTGCATAAAGAAAACTGAGATGAAGTTTGCCATAAACCAAGAGAAGTATACTGTTTTTACCTTAACCTTAAAATACATCTAGCATGACTGTGTAAAAACATGAAACATCCTCTTAAAAGGATTTTTCCCAAATTGATTTTCATCGGTTTGAAACTTGTATTATATCAAATGAACCAGTTTACTCATAGTGAAATTCAGCAAAAATTAATGAGAGTTTTCTTCTTTGAGACCTAAATTGTTCCTACCTAGATTAAATTACATACATATTTGCATTAACTTATTTTTTGCTTTATTGAAATCTTAAATTTCTGGATTTGGCTCTCTCAGGGTTTTTGTTTCACCGTGGAACTTTTTTTCCCTTCACTTCAGTTGTTAAACAAAATTTTATTATGCTGAATTCTTTGATTTTAGTAATTAAAGGAAATTATAAGATAACTAATATTATTTATTCTGAGTCATTATAAAATGTCTAATTTTTTATTTGTATGCAATTATTAGAAGAATTTTTGGTAAAATAAGCTTTTTTCAAATAAAAATATATACCTTTTCCCCAGTTTTCTTAAAATATAATTTATATACAGCCATGGTTATTATTCATAATTTTTATGTTCTTAATGATATTTCTGTTAAATACATCTGAAATAAAATGAATTACTTAGGGAAAAAATTATATTGGAAGATTGATCCTTTCTCTCATCCTGTGCTGTGCTCAGTTGCTTCAGTCATGTCCGACTCTGTGACCTGCCAGATTCATCTCTCCATGGGGTTCTCCAGGTAAGAATACTGGAATGGGTTGCCGTGTCCTCTTCCAGGGGATCTTCCTGATCCAGGAATCAAACCTATATCTCTGGTGTTTCCTGCATTGCAGGTTGTTTACCCACTAAGCCATCTGGGAAGCCCCTCTCTGATTCTGCTGCTCCTACTGCTAAGTCACTTCAGTCGTGTTTGACTCTGTGCAACCCAATGGACGGCAGCCCACCAGTCTCCCTCGTCCCTGGGATTCTTCAGGCAAGAACACTGGAGTGGGTTGCCATTTCCTTCTCCATCTCTGATCCTAGTTCTTTCAAATAGAAATGTTACCAGCTAGACATATAATTGAAAATTTTCTTGTAGTTAAATAAGGAATTAAATATATATCTAAGATATTATCTATTAAGCACATTAGCAGTATAAAATTATTAGTGAAATATTGTGAATTATGTTTTAGAACCAAGACCTCAAAATATATATGTACTCTATACTTATAGTACATCTCAGTTCATATTATCCACAGTGTAAGTGCTCATTAGCCAGGCATGGCTAGTGGTTATTGTATTGGATGGAGCAGCTATAGACTGAAGTAAAGCAGTTAAATCTGGCACTGTTCTAAGAATTTCTATGATCATACTGTTATCTGAAAGTGCCTTATGCTTTGTACTAACCTTCAGATCTTGTTGGAGTACATATAGCCATACACCTACATAAGTCATTTGGGTTCAATCTCTCAGACTTCCCTTTGTTTCAAATATTTTATGCAGAACAGATATATTGGCTTACATTCTTCTCTGACTTCCAATCCCTCCTTTAAACTCTAGTTTCTTGTCTGCCTTTCATTCAGGTTAAATGCTGCACTAATTGACTACTGATTAATATGATTAATATTCTGACAGTTAAATTTGACCTGAGAGTCAAATAGATTTAGAAAAATCTATTCAGTCATTTTTGTGTAATGTAGTGGCAGATAAATATGAAACAACACATTTGCTGGTTTATTTACATAGGTAGTAAATTTAAATAAAATTAGGATTGTCTTGTAAAACCTAATATCAGTGGTTGCTATAATTCTAAGATGCTAGAGGAGAACTATGTCCCTGTGAACCTGGGTAATTCTAAGAATGGATTCAGGATGAACTAGAGGTATAAAGAAGAAAATAATGGAAGCAGACCATCTCATGAAATGAGAAGGGAGTTGCCTTTACTTCAGATTAGCAAATACTTGTTGAGTGGCCCATAGACACCAGCTATTATGGTTGGGATTGGGAATAGAGAAATGAAGATGGATTCCCTGCATTAAAGATACTTTCACTTTCACAAAAAGTGATCTATTAAGGTGAAGTAAATATAAGTAAATAAGGGCTTCCCTTATGGCTCAGCTGGTAAAGAACCCGCCTGCAATGCGGGATACCTGGATTCGATCCCTGGGTTGGGAAGATCCCCTGGAGAAGGGAATGGTTACCCACTCCAGTATCCTAGCCTGGAGAATTCCATGGCCTGTATAGTCCATGGGGTCTCAAATGGTCAGACACAATTGAGCAACTTACACTTTCACTCCTCTTTCAAGTAAATATAAGATACAACTAACTTCAATTTTTTTTTTTTTTTTTTTTTTTTGTATTTTGCCCTTTTGTGACTGGCTGATTCCAGTTAGTATAATGTTTTGAGGTTCATCTATGTGTTAGCATGTTATAGAATTTTCTTAAAATTTTTTTTTAAATTGTAGAATAATTACTTTACAATGTTGTCTTGGTTTCTGCTGTACAACAATGTGAATTAGCCATAAGTATACACATATATCCCCTCCTCCTTAACCGTACTTCCCAATTCCCACTTTTGCGAGGCACTGGTTAATTTCTGAAGGAAGCAAGTGGAAGGTAAAATGAATGTGCAGAAGGAGAGCAGAGACAGAGTAAACTCACTTAGAATTAAAAATAGTAACTGGGAAAAGTGGAATGGCTTTTTCTGTCCACTAATTGTCTAAGGGATCAGTTTCTAATTTTGTTTTGTTTTTCTAAGCTTGCATTATGAGGCTTCATATCATTATTTTTTTCTTTTCCTTCTTTAGTGATTAGATCAGGTAAGAGAATGTAGTTGTTGCTGTCAAGTGTTTTCCTGGGAGATGACCTTCATTTATACTCTATACCTGTAGGGTTCTTGGCTAGTTGAGCAAACTGATACTGCTGTATGTTTATTAACTAGATTATATCTAGATCTTTTTAGTAAGAGCCTAATTTTAAGTTTTATTTTACTCCTTTTCAATGTTTTCTGTAGTACTTACAACAAAGAGTCTATGATTTACCTCTGTACTGCACATATGTGAATGTTCTGAACCAAGGGTCAGATGCAGAGCATTATTTAAATATGTTCCGTCATGCAGTAATGCATAAGGATTACAAATGAGCAAGGATCCTACTCAGCAAAAAGGAATCACATTTACATTAACAAGATTAATAAATTCTTAAAATTTCAACCACACAAAAGTGATAAAATATAATGGGATTTTCAAATGTTAAAACATCTGTGCTCAATAGACCATTGCTCCAAGCTAAAGCAATCTTCCTGTGGAAATCAAAGGTAATAGTAAAAGAATGCAACTGTTCAGCCAAATGGTCCAAAGCACAGCTGCTATTGCTGGAAAAGTCCTTAAAAGTTCTCTGAACTTGGTGTTTTAAAGAGTGTGGCATATTACCTATCACCACACAATTTACTCTTTGGTGTAATATTGATCTGTCATGTGCACATTGAGTAGTGGATGTTTAATTTAGATATATCTAACTCTCATAAATACAGACAACTGAGAATATTCTTGATACCTCCTCCTTTCTCAAACTTGGGTGTTGGGAGCTGTGTTAGGCATTACTGACAAAATGGAGGCACGGTCCCCAGCCCCCTCTCCTCCTTCCACAGGCACGGATCCCGAGATTAAGGAGTTAGGCCTTGTAATTCTGACTTGTCTTTTCCTCTCCTCAGCTGAGTTGACTGAAAAGGAATATTAAGGTGCTTATTGTTCTTGAGAGGAGCATGAGAAGGCACAAAGACTTCTGCAGCATTGCTCAGAAAATAATTCATAAAGTTAATCATTGACATTTGTTCAAGGACTTTTACAAAAGAGTGTTCCAGGATGAGCACATAGGCCGTAGCTTGAGGCCATGGGAGGGATTGATATCTGAAGCCTATTTGTGAGGAAAATGTTTATGGCAAAGGAGTCTACTGAATTTAGGGCTTAGAAATAATTAAAATAGTTAGAAGTTAAAGATTTAAGGAATGTTGTAAAGTTAGCATATTTTACTATAGCTTATAGAAGTTATGAATTTTTAGAGACACTATAGCTAGAAGCCTTTATTATTATTATTATTAAAATTTTACTTTATTTTACTTTACAATACTGTACTGGTTTTGCCATACATCAACATGAATCTGCCATAGGTATACACGTGTTCCCCAGCCTGAATCCCCGGCCCTCCTCCCTCCCTATACCATCCCTCTGGGTCATCCCAGTGCACCAGCCCCAAGCATCCTGTATCCTGCATCGAACCTAGACTGGCAATTCATTTCTTATATGATATTATACATGTTTCAATGCCATTCTCCCAAATCATCCTACCATCTCCCTCTTCCACAGAGTCCAAAAGTCTATTCTATACATCTGTGTCTCTTTTGCTGTCTCGCATACAGGGTTATCATTACCATCTTTCTAAATTCCACATATATGTGTTAGTATACTGTATTGGTGTTTTTCTTTCTGGCTTACTTCACTCTGCATAATAGGCTCCAGTTTTATCCACCTCATTAGAACTGATTCAAATGTATTCTTTTTAATGGCTGAGTAATAATCCATTGAGTATATGTACCACAGCTTTCTTATCCATTCGCCTGCTGATGGACATCTAGGTTGCTTCCATGTCCTGGTCATTATAAACAGGGCTGTGATGAACATTGGGGTACAGGTGTCTCTTTCAATTCTAATTTCCTCAGTGTTTATGCCCAGCAGTGGGATTGCTGGGTCATAAGGCAGTTCTATGTCCAGTTTTTTAAGGAATCTCCACATTGTTCTCCATAGTGGCTGTACTATTTTGCATTCCCACCAACAGTGTAAGAGGGTTCCCTTTTCTCCACACCCTCTCCAGCATTTATTGCTTGTAGACTTTTGGATCACAGCCATTCTGACTGGCGTGAAATGGTACCTCATTGTGGTCTTGATTTGCATTTCTCTGATAGTGATGTTGAGCATCTTTTCATGTGTTTGTTAGCCATCTGTATGTCTTCTTTGGAGAAATGTCTGTTTAGTTCTTTGGCCCATTTTTTGATTGGGTTGTTTATTTTTCTGGAATTGAGGTGCATGTGTTGCTTGTATATTTTTGAGATTAGTTGTTTGTCAGTTGCTTCATTTGCTATTATTTTCTCCCATTCAGAAGGCTGTCTTTTCACCTTGCGTATAGTTTCCTTTGTTGTGCAGAAGCTTTGAAGTTTAATTAGGTCCCAGTTGTTTATTTTACTTTTATTTCCAATATTCTGGGAGGTGGATCATAGAGGATCCTGCTATGATTTATGTCGGAGAGTCTTTTGCCTACCTTCTCCTCTAGGAGTTTTATGGTTTCTGGTCTTACATTTAGATCTTTAATCCATTTTGAGTTTATTTTTGTGTACGGTGTTAGAAAGTGTTCTAGTTTCATTCTTTTAGAAGTGGTTGACCAGTTTTCCCAGCACCACTTGTTAAAGAGATTGTCTTTTCTCCATTGTATATTCTTGCCTCCTTTGTTGAAGATAAGGTGTCCATAGGTGTGTGGATTTATCTCTGGGCTTTCTATTTTGTTTTTAAGAGATAGTGAGCTCATGGGTGGCTGTGACCAGCACACTAAGCGCTGGTGGCTGCAACCAAATCAGTAAGCATGGCCAAGAGGAGCTACCCGACGTCCGAGGTCAGGGCAGAAGCCGGGAGGACCCCATGCCTGAAGGGTGGTGGCCAACAGGAGTTACCCCAAGTCCGAGGTCAGGGGAGGTGGCTGAGAGTGCCAGGCTGCGACGGTGCAGGTATGGCTGAGAGGAGCTATCCCGTGTCCAAGGTCAGGGGTGGTGGCCAGGAGGAGCTACCCCGCATCTGAGGTCAGGGACAGCGGTGGAGAGGAGTCACCCCGCGTCTGAGGTCAGGGGCAGTGTTTGGGAGGAGTGACCCTGCACCTGAGGCCAGGGGTGGCAGCCGGGAGGAGCAACCCCACTTCCAAGGAGCAGTGGCTGCATGGGCGCAGGAGGGCCTAAAGGAGCTATCCCACGTTGAAGGTCAGGAAGGGCGGCGGTGAGAAGATACCATTTGTCCGAAGTAAGGAGCAGCAGCTGCGCTTTGCTGGAGCAGCCATGAAGAGATATCCCATGCCCAAGGTAAGAGAAACCCAAGTAAGATGGTAGGTGTTACAAGAGGGCATCAGAGGGCAGACACACTGAAACTATACTCACAGAAAACTAGTCAAACTAATCACACTAAGACCACAGCCTTGTCTCACTCAATGAAACTAAGCCATGCCTGCGGGGCAACCCAAGAAGGGCGGGTCATTGTGGAGAAGTCTGACAGAATGTGGTCCACTGGAGAAGGGAATGGCAAACCACTTCAGTATTCTTTCCTTGAGAACCTCATGAACAGTATGAAAAGGCAAATGATAGGATACTGAAAGAGGAACTCCCCAGGTCAGTAGGTGCCCAACAAGCTACTGGAGATCAGTGGAGAAATAACTCCAGAAAGAATGAAGGGATGGAGCCAAAGCAAAAACAATACCCAGCTGTGGATGTGACTGGTGAAAGAAGCAAGGTCCAATGCTGTAAAGAGCAATATTGCATAGGAACCTGGAATGGTGGGACCATGAATCAAGGCCAATTGAAACTGGTCAAACAAGAGATGGTAAGAGTGAATATTGACATTCTAGGAATCAGCGAACTAAAATGGACTGGAATGGGCGAATTTAACTCAGATGACCATTATATATACTACTGTGGGCAGAAATCCCTCAGAAGAAATGAAGTAGCCATCATGGTCAACAAAGAGTCTGAAATGGAGTACTTGGATGCAATCTCAAAAACGACAGAATGATCTCTGTTCGTCTCCAAGGCAAACCATTCAATATTACAGTAATCCAAGCCTATGCCCCAACCAGTAATGCTGAAGAAGCTGAAGTTGAATGGTTCTATGAAGACTTATAAGACCTTTTAGAACCAACACTCAAAAAAGATGTCCTTTTCATTAGGGGACTGGAATGCAAAAGTAGGAAGTCAAGAAACACCTGGAGTAACAGGCAAATTTGGCCCTGGAATGTGGAATGAAGCAGGGCAAAGACTAATAGAGTTTTGCCAAGAAAATGCACTGGTCGTAGCAAACACTCTCTTTCAATAACACAAGAGAAGACTCTACACATGGACATCACCAGATAGTCAACACCAAAATCAGATTGATTATATTCTTTGCAGCCAAAGATGGAGAAACTCTATACAGTCAACAAAAACAAGACCAGGCTCAGATCATGAACTCCTTATTACCAAATTCAGACTTAAATTGAAGACAGTAGGGAAAACCGCTAGACCATTCAGGTATGACCTCAATCAAATCCCTTATGATTATACAGTGGAAGTGAGAAATAGATATAAGGGCCTAGAACTGATAGATAGAGTGCCTGATGAACTATGAACTGAGGTTCATGACATTGTACAGGAGACAGGGATCAAGACCATCCCCATGGAAAAGAAATGCAAAAAAGCAAAATGGCTCTCTGGGGAGGCCTTACAAATAGCTGTGAAAAGAAGAAAGGCAAAAAGCACAGGAGAAAAGGAAAGATACAAGCATCTGAATGCAGAGTTCCAAAGAATAGCAAGAAGAGATAAGAAAGCCTTCTTCAGCAATGAATGCAAAGAAATAGAGGAAAAGGACAGAATGGGAAAGACTAGAGATCTCTGCCAGAAAATTAGAGATGTCAAAGGAATATTTCATGCAAAGATGGGCTTGATGAAGGACAGAAATGGTATGAACCTAACAGAAACAGAAGATATTAAGAAAAGGTAGCAAGAATACACAGAAGAAGTGTACAAAAAAGATCTTCAAGACCCAAATAATAACGATGGTGTGATCACTCATCTAGAGCAAGACATCATGGAATGTGAAGTGAAGTGGGCCTTAGAAAGTATCACTACGAACAAAGCTAGTGGAGGTGATGGAATTTCAGTTGAGCTATTTCAAATCCTGAAAGATGATGCTGTGAAAGTGCTGCACTCCGTATGCCAGCAAATTTGGAAAACTCAGCAGTGGCCACAGGACTGGAAAAGGTCAGTTTTCATTCCAATCCCAAAAAAAGGCAATGCCAAAGAATGCTCAAATTACCACACAACTGCACTCATCTTGCATGCTATTGAAGTAATACTCAAAATTCTCCAAGCCAGGCTTCAGCAATACGTGAACCATGTACTTCCTGATGTTCAAGCTGGTTTTAGAAAAGGCAGAGGAACCAGAGATCAAATTGCCAACATCCGCTGGGTCTAGGAGAAAGCAAGAGAGTTCCAGGAAAACATCTATTTCTGCTTTATTGACTATGCCAAAGCCTTTGACTGTATGGATCACAATAAATTGTGGAAAATTCTGAAAGAGATGGGAATACCAGAACACCTGACCTGCCTCTTGAGAAATCTGTATGCAGGTCAGGAAATAACAGTTAGAATTGGACATGAAACAATAGACTGGTTTCAAATAGGAAAAGGAGTGCATCAAGGGTGTATATAGTCACCCTGCTTATTTTACTTATATGCAGAGAACATCATGAGAAACGCTGGACTGGAAGAAACACAAGCTTGAATCAAGATTGCTGGGAGAAATATCAATAACCTCAGATATGCAGATGACACCACCCTTATGGCAGAAAGTGAAGATGAACTAAAAAGCCTTTTGATGAAAGTGAAAATGGAGAGTGAAAAAGTTGGCTAAAAGCTCAACATTCAGAAAACTAAGATCATGGCATCTGTCCCATCACTTCATGGGAAATAGATGGGGAAACAGTGGAAACAATGTCAGACTTTATTTTTTTGGGCTCCAAAGTCACTGCATATGGTGATTGCAGCCATGAAATTAAGACTCTTAACTCCTTGGAAGTAAAGTTATGACCAACCTAGATAGCATATTCAAAAGCAGAGACACTACTTTGCTGACTAAGGTCCATCTAGTCAAGGCTATGATATTTCCTGTGTTCATGTATGGATGTGAGAGTTGTGAAAAAAGCTGAGCGCTGAAGAATTGATGCTTTTGAACTGTGGTTTTGGAGAAGACTCTTAGAGTCCCTTGGACTGCAAGGAGATCCAACCATTCCATTCTGAAGGAGATCAGCCCTGGGATTTCTTTGGAAGGAATGATGCTAAAGCTGAAACTCCAGTACTTTGGTTACCTCATGAGAAGAGTTGACTCACTAGAGAAGACTCTGATGCTGGGAGGGATTGAGGGTAGGAGGAGAAGGGGATGACAGAGGATGAGATGGCTGGATGACATCACAGACTCTATGGATGTGAGTCTGAGTGAACTTCGGGAGTTGGCGATACACAGGGAGGCCTGGCGTGCTGCAATTTTGGTATCGCAAAGAGTCGGACATGACTGAGCGACTGAAATGAACTGAACTCAGGATGTTAGGGGCAAACTGGATTTAGGAGAATAAGTAGTAAACTGAGGAATGTAGCATGAGTTAGAATATAATCACAAGTTAACTATATGGCACATTAGAAGAGGTAGATAATAGACGATAAGGCTGATTCTGAGAGATCACTGAAGTATGAACTCTGTTTGAAGAGCAACAATGATTTATGGAGATAAAAAATCTGGGAGAGGGGGTACTGAAAATGTCAAACCTCTGGCCTAATGTTTTTGTAAAAGTATAAAAGAGAATCTTAAACTTGGAATAAACAGGCAGTCCATAGAAAAATGAGAGGCTGTCTCATTCCCCGACACCGTCCACCTTTTCAGGTTGAATCCCTGGCTGCTGGAGTTGGACTCCAGCACTTGGGCATTCCAGTAATCATCATATCCTGATACTTCTGCCTCCTATATAATAATCAGATTTCTATTTCCACTTACTAAAAAAATGTCCAAACAACAAGTATCCCTCACCACAAATCTTGCTATTCACTCTTTGAAAGAGAAAGTGGTAGTTGGTCAGTCGTGTCCAACCCTGAGACCTCTTGGACTGTATCCTGCCATGTTCCTCTGTCCAAGGAATTCTTCAGGCAAGAATACTAGAGTGGGTAGCTTTTCACTTCTTTAGGGGATCTTCCCGAATCAGCAATTGAATCCAGGCCTCCTACATTGCAGGCAGATTTCTTTTTTTTTTAATATAAATTTATGTGTTTTAATTGGAGGTTAATTACTTTATAATATTGTATTGGTTTTGCCATACATCAACATGAATCCGCCACAGGTATACATGTGTTCCCCATCCTGAACACCCTTCCCCGTACCATCCCTCTTGGTCATCTCAGAACCATCTGAGCCACCAGGGAATCTAGACTAACGTTGATGACTCTCAAAGCAGAGTGACATATGTGATTCCACTTGATAAATGTGCCAATTTTTTGATTTAGTTCTATTTACTTACTAACAGAGGTATGTTATACATTAACTTTTTAGGGTTTCCACAAACATTTGTGATAAAATTGATAGTTCAAAATATCAGAAATGTATTCTCTGGAGTCAGAAGTCTACACTTTCTTCTTGCCTCTTCTAGCTTCTCGTGGATAAAGACATTCCTTGGCTTCTGTCAGCATCACATCAATCTATGCCCCTCTCTTAATGAGGTCTTCTCCTTTGTGTATTTTCTCTCATTTTCTTCTCTATATGAAAACATATCATTGGTTTTAGGGCACAACCTAATCTAGGATGATCTCATCTCAAGATTCTTAATACATGTGCAAAAACCTTTTTTACAAAGTCACAATCAAAGGTTTAAGAGTCATACCATTTTCATAGATTCAGTCGCTAATTAAGTGGTGATAACTTTCATCTTTGTTTTCAAGTTTGGCTTTCTGACACTAGGATTATTGAAATCCTGCTTATGCTTGGATTTAAACCCTACCAAAATTTAAGTCTTGCCTACTCTTGGGTTTAAATTCTCACCACAAAGGTCTCACAGATACATATTCAGTATAGTCAGAAAAACAAACAAATTATGACAAAAGGAGTATATCACTATTGCTCTCATAAGAAGATACAGGGCATTGAAGGGAGCTTTATGAACTCTGGACACATTGCATGATGATGAAATACAGAGGGTGGAGAGTTGAATAATATTCCATAGAAAGGTGACAGGAGTGATGAATAAATGAAGTTTATCTTTTTCTCATTTGTTCTCTGACTTTGTCCCTTCATTAAAACATGTCTAAATGCCTCTATCAATAATTTTAAATATTTTGAAGAGACACAAACACCATTATAAGTAATAGACAATGATTTCAGGTTAATCCCAACCATCAAAGATAATTTGTAGATTTTTCTCCTAGAAGTATGATTCCAGCCTGGATTGATAATACTTTCCCATTTTGCCTTTTCTTTTTCTCTCCCCAAATATCTTCTTCAGGATTTTTTAATAATCTCATGTAGACCCTTATATCAGTTACTGTTTATCTTTACCTAGTTCACTGTAACTTATTTCTTACTAAAGAATTATATGGAAAACAAGTTTTCACCAAATACTCCAGTTTCTAAATATTATATGTTAGGATTTTCTTATTCTTTAAAAGACATTAAGCAATACTAACTTATGAAATATTTAATATAAAGAAGTATTTTCTCTATAAGACACAGGATAGAAAACACAGAGATTAGTGAAATATGGGTAAACAGCTTATCATAGGGAAAACGAACCTATACTGAGATGGTCATTCATATATTGAACATTTTAATTTATTTTTGTTGAGTAGAAATGATGTGTAGGCTAATGACTGTGAAAATAACAAACATATAAATTTTACTGATGTGATAAAAAAATACTAAAATGAAAACACATCTTTTTCTACTAATTTTATGTACTTCCCAGAAATAAGCCATCACAAGTCCTTTATAGAATCAAGGCTATAGCTTAGCATGTGAACTATGCTTGCCCATTACAGAGGAAGCTAATGCATTTTCCGAAAGTATGGATTCTGTTTTCTGTTGTGCATCATCAGGAGTTGTTTTTTTTTTTTTTACATTTATATATATATTAGTGTGTATATATATATATATATATATATGTATATACACATAAAATATGTGGCAACGTGTAGAAAAACTCCATTTAAATTCGATTCTTTGGTTGATTTTTGCCATACTTGTTCAGTTTAGTTCAGTCACTTGGTTTTGTCCAACGCTCTGCGACCCCATGTACTGCAGCACGCCAGGCCTCCCTGTCCATCACCACCTCCTGGAGTTTACCCAAACTCATGTCCATTGAGTTGGTGACGCCATTCAACCATCTCATCCTCTGTCATCGACTTCTCCTGCCGTCAATCTTTCCCAGCATCAGGGACTTTTCAAATGAGTCAGCTCTTCACATCGGGTGGCAAAAATATTGGAGTTTCAGTTTTGACATCCGTCCTTCCAAAGAACACCCAGGACTGATCTCTTTACAATGGGCTAGTTGGATCTCTTTGCTGTCCAAGGGACTCTCAAGAGTCTTCTCCAACACCACAGTTCAAAGCATCAATTCTTTGGCACTCAGCTTTCTTTATAGGCCAACTCTCACATCTATACATGACCACTGGAAAAACCATAGCCTTGACTAGGCAGGCCTTTGTTGACAAAGTAATGTCTGTGCTTTTTAATATGCTCTAGGTTGGTCATAGCTTTTTTGCCAAGGAGCAAGCATCTTTGAATCTCATGGCTGCAATCACCAACTGCAGTGATTTTGGAGCCCCCAAGAATAAAGTCATCCACTGTTTCCATTGTTTCCCTATCTATTTGCCATGAATTGATGGAACCAGTTACCATCACTTAAAACTCGTTTTTCACTCTCCTCTTTCACTTTCATCAAGAGGCTCTTTAGTTCTTCACTTACTATCATAAGGGTGATGTCATCTGCATATCTGAGGTTATTGATATTTCTCCCGGCAATCTTGATTCCAGCTTGTACTTCTTCCAGCACAGCATTTCTCATGAAGGAAGGTGACAATATACAGCCTCGATGCACTCCTTTTCCTATTTGGCACCAGTTTGTTGTTCCATGTCCAGTTCTAACTGCTGCTTCCTGACCTGCATACAGGTTTCTCAAGAGGCAGGTCAAGTGGTCTGGTATTTCTATCTCTTTCAGAATTTTCCACAGTTTATTGTGATCCACACAGTCAAAGCCTTGACATAGTCAATAAAGCAGAAATAGATGTTTTTCTGGAACTCTCTTGCTTTTTTGATGATCCAGCAGATGTTGGCAATTTGATCTCTGGTTCCTCTGCCTTTTCTCAAACCAGCTTGAACATCAGGAAGTTCATGGTTCACATATTGCTGAAGCCTGGCTTGGAGATTTTGGAGCATTACTTTCCTAGCATGTGAGATGAGTGCAATTGTGTGGTAGTTTGAGCATTCTTTGACATTGCCTTTTTTGGGGATTAAAATGAAACTGACCTTTTCCAGTCTTGTGGCCACTGCTGAGTTTTCCAAATTTGCTGGCATATGGAGTGCAGCACTTTTACAGCATCATCTTTCAGGATTTGAAATAGCTCAACTGGAATTCTATCACCTCCACTAACTTTGTTCATAGTAATGCTTCCTAAGGCCCACTTGACTTCACATTCCAGGATGTCTTGCTCTAGATGAGTGATCACACCATTGTGATTATCTGGGTCATGAAGATCTTTTTTTGTATGGTTCTTTTGTATATTCTTGCTACTTCTTTTTAATATCTTATGTTTCTGTTAGGTCCATACCATTTCTGTCCTTTATCAAGCCCATCTTTGCATGAAATGTTCCCTTGGTATCTCTAACTTTTTGAAGAAATCTCTAGTCTTTCTCATTGTATTGTTTTCCTCTATTTCTTTGCATTGATCACTGAGGAAGACTTTCTTTTCTCTAGTTGCTATTCTTTGGAACTTTGAATTCAAATGGTATATCTTTTCTTTTCCTCTTTGCTTTTCACTTCTTCTTTTCACAGTTATGTAAGACCTCCTCATAGAGCCATTTTGTTTTTTTTTGCATTTCTTTTTTTGGGGGGATGGTCTTGATCCCTGTCTCCCATACAATGTCACAAACCTCCATCCATAGTTCATCAGGCACTCTGTCTATCAGATATAGTCCCTTAAATCTATTTCTCACTTCCACTGTATAGTCATACTTGTATGGTATAAGCCATACTTGTATGGTATAAGCTATACTTGTACAGTATTTCATGATTATATTTTCAAAATACATTTCTATCTTAAAATTGAAAATATTCAATAGCAGCAACCAATTGTCAGGGAGTGGAATGGAGAAAGGTTGAGGAAAAAATAGGAAGTGGTAAATCACTGAAAATAGGAAGTGTGTTAGTATGGAGGCCTAGAGTTTGTAGTGTTTTTAAATAAGTGTGGAAAGTTATTCAGATATTTAGTTTCTTATTTATATTTGAACAAGCTACTTTTGCTCTCTTTTCCATAGTTTCTTCACTGAAGACTACTACATATATTCAATATTAATTCCTAGAGTTTTGATAGTGTGCTTGAAGCCTTATTTTTAAATCCTTATATCTCCACTATGCAATTTAATTGTAAGTTTAAAAATTAAACATTTAGAAAAAAGTAAAATCATAGTATGTATTAAGATCATGTAATATAAATATCTTTCATTAATGATGATTCCAGGATAGGTTTTTATTTTCAAGCTGTAATCTCAAAATGATTTGTAGGAAGTTATTTTAGTAAAATGATTTTGATTTAATTTTACAGGAAGTAACTCACATGAGTCTTATAGGAAGATTATTAGATAGTATAATTAATGACTTCTAAAATGCCCTTTAAATGTTCAATTTTGCATCATAATTTTTCATTGTCTATAGAAAACAGTCTTTGTGAAGTAATGCTTGTATATTCTCATTGATTTTAAAATTAGATGCTAAAAAATTAGATGCTTTCTGTGGAGAATGCTTTTAGTAATGGAACATGGAATTACATATATGAAGAACAAAATTCATTAAGTTTCATATATGAAATATAGTAAAAAAAGGGCAATTTTTTAGTGTTTATGTGAAGGACCTTAATGAATCATCAAGAGATAGCTTATGGATATCAAAACTAGGAGCAGAGAGTAGTACAAAGTAGGAAAATAGAGGTGCAAGTTATCCTTTCACAAGTATACATATGCATGATATATTTTGGAATAATCAGTCATTGTTATACTGCCTAAGTCCAGTAACTTAGTTGTCTATTTCCTGCATTCCCTGAGTCAGGTCAACCTTCAAGTTGCACATCACATGGAGAGACTCCTGGCTACATAAGTTTGGAAAGGAGCCATTGGTCCTTAAAGGTGTTATGATTATCTACTCTGTCATTAGTCAAATGGCTCTTAACCTTTAAGAACTGACCCAAGAACCAGGAAAGCAGTTGACCCTATGCATAAAAGTAATACTCCAGAAGATTTTGAAATTCAGTATTCATGGAATTACTAAATATATTCAGTTTTACTTGTGTGAAACTTATTGCATCTCTTCTTTATTTTCCCATTTCCTCATTGTTCTGCTTCTTTTGTTTTATGCACTAATGTGTTATCTGTCCAGCTTTGACATTCTGTTTATAAAAATAAACATTTTAATTTAAATAAGGATTAATGGTCTAAAAGTCTCAAGTCATCAGTCAAAGATCTTGAATTACAATGTAGCTATGCAGACCTAGGCGTCTTCCCTATCTTCACTCTTTTTCATTGTAACACTATCTGGGTTCCTGTAGTTAAGATAGAGACCATTGTTCATCAAAATTTCCTAGTATTTGATTGACCACAAAGTGTCCACCATGCTATGGTAGTCCAGTAAAGTGAAGTCACTCAGTTGTGTCTGACTCTTTGTGACCCCATGGACTCTAGCCTACCAGCCTCCTCCATCCATGGGATTTTCCAAGCAAAAGTACTGGAGTGAGTTGCCATTTGCTTCTCCAGGGGACCTTCCTGGCCCAGGGATCGAACCCCCATCTCCCAAATTGCAGGCAGACACTTACTGTCTGAGCCACCAGGGAAGTCCAGTCCAGTAAGGTCTGTATCAAAATTGACCTAGAGAGGATTTTCCAGATTTTGCAAAACCTAACGTCAATATAACTCCTAATGTTCACATCATTATTTATTTATTTTTCCTTGCAAACAACAGTGTTGGCCTCTGGAAATGTTTTGGTAAGTTTAGTAGAGATAGGAGGAACTGAGAGTACCTTTCTTAGCAAGACACAACTTGTTGCTAAATCTTTTTTTCTTTGTCCTAAGAAAGCCTTCATGGGAAATAGATGGGGAAATAGTGGAAACAGTGTCAGACTTTATTTTTGGGGGGCTCCAAAATCTCTGCAGATGGTGACTGCAGCCATGAAATTAAAAGACGCTTACTCCTTGGAAGAAAAGCTATGACCAACCTAGATAGCATATTCAAAAGCAGAGACATTACTTTGCCGACTAAGGTCCGTCTAGTCAAGGCTATGGTTTTTCCTGTGGTCATGTATGGATTTGAGAGTTGGACTGTGAAGAAGGCTGAGTGCCAAAGAATTGATGCTTTTGAACTGTGGTGTTGGAGAAGACTCTTGAGAGTCCCTTGGACTGCAAGGAGATCCAACTAGTCCATTCTGAAGGAGATCAACCCTGGGATTTCTTTGGAAGGAATGATGCTAACGCTGAAGCTCCAGTACTTTGGCGACCTCATGCAAAGAGTTGACTCATTGGAAAAGACTCTGATGCAGAAGGAGAAGGTGACAACCAAGGATGAGATGGCTGGATGGCATCATGGACTCGATGGACATGAGTCTCAGTGAACTCCAGGAGATGGTGATGGACAGGGAGGCCTGGCGTGCTGTGATTCATGGGGTTGCAAAGAGTCAGACATGACTGAGCGACTGAACTGAACTGAGCTTGCAAATTGTGATTTGGTCAACTTCAAGAGTTGCTTATGAACACTGAAGAATGTAGATTTTACTGGGACAATAAGGCTTCAGGCCAACCTTCAAAATTAGAAAATGGATATCTTTCAACTTTTATACTTATAATTTTGGGGGGAGGCTTTTTTTCACTTGGAAGCATATTTCTTTAACAGACGCTGTCTTCATTTCTAGAAAAAGTATTATACTAACATTAAGCCACTTCCAGGTTTGAAAGTCTTTGGCCTTTCAAACTAATCAGATTTGTGCTGATTACATTTCAATAACCAATTTTTATATTATAGTTCATATTTAAATCATTACTAATTTTTGCATCAAAAACCAGATTATTAACTAGTGATCCATGATTCATTCAGTGTGTGCTACGCTAATTCGCTTCACTCTTGTCTGATTCTTTTTAACCCCAAGGACTGCAGCCTACCAGGCCCCTCTGGAGAATCATGAGATTCTCCAGGCAAGCATACTGGATTGCCAGTCTTCTGGGCTGCCATTCCTTCTCCAGGGGAACTTCCTGATCCAGGGATTGAAACTGAGTCTCTTACATCTTCTGCATTTGGCAGATAGGTTCTTTACCACTAGCGTACGCCTCCTTTCCTGCTGTCTCTCATCTATGTTGCTTTTAAAAGACATACATCCTGTGTGTGACCTTACCCTGCATAAATTTCTAAAATTAATAAGAACTAGATAGACATTGTTACAAATGGATTTGAGGGTTTTCCTCTTCCCATCCTTTTAGAGAGCTGGCAAGTGAATCTCCTTTATTTTTTGAATATTTTATTTACTTAGAACTCAAAAATGGAAATAAAAACCAAGCAGCTTACTTGGCTTTATTTCTTACAGAAATACAAGAGAGTGGGGAAAATGTATGTTTTGGATAAATGCCCAAGATGTAAAAGTAAACCACCATTCAGAAAATAAGTTTCTTGAAAGATTACACATTTGTTGGAAATAGCTTCTTGTGTGGATTAAAAGTAAATTTGGTGTTTGAATGATCAGTTGTATTATATGTATATAGTAGAAGAGAAGTGAAAGGCAGGGGAGAGAGGGAAAGATATACTCAAGTGAATGCAGATATCTGGAGAATAGCTAGGAGAAATAAGAAGGGCTTCTTAAATGAACTATCCAAAGAAATAAAGGAAATCAATAGAATAGGAAAGACTAGAGGTCTGTTCAAGAAATTTGGAGATATCGATGGAATACTTCTTGCAAGGATGGGCATGATAAGGGACAGAAATTGTAAGTCTCTAACAGAAGCAGAAGAGATTAAGAAGCAGTGAAAAGAATACACAGAACTATACCAAAAAAGCCTTAATGATTCAGATAACCATGATAGTGTGGTCACTGACTTAGAGTCAGACATCCTGGAATGTGAAGTCAAGCAGGCCTTAAGATGCATTACTACAAATAAGGCAAGTGGAGGAACAGAATTCCAGCTGAGCTATTTAAACTCTGAAAGAATGATGCTGAAAAGTGCTTCACTCAATATGCCAGCAAATTTGGAAAACTCAACACTGACCACAGGACTGGACAGGTTCAGTTTTCATTCCAATCTCAATAAAAGGCAATGCCAAGGAATGCTCAAACTACTACACAATTGCACTCATTTCACATGAGAGCAAGGTCAAGATAAAAATCATTCAAGTTAAGTTTCAGCAGCATGGAACTGAGAATTCCAGATGTATAAGCAGGGTTTAGAAAAGGCAGAGGAAGCAGAGATCAAATTGCCAACATCTATTGGATCTTAGAGAAAGCAAAGGAGTTCCAGGAAAACATCTACTTCTTCTTCATTGACTGTGTTAAAGCCTTTGAGTGTGTGGATCACAACAAATTGTGGAAAATTCTTAAAGAGATGGGAATACCTGACCACCTTACCTGTCTCCTGAGAAATCTGTGTGCAGGTCAAATAGCAGCAGTTAGAACTGGACATGGAAAAAAAAAAAAGACTGGTTCAAAATTGTAAAAAGGAGTATATCAAGACTATATATTGCAACACTGCTTATATAACTTCTATGCAGAGAACATCTTGTGAATGCCATGTTGGATGAATCAGACACTGGGATCAAGATTCCTGGGAGAAATATCAGCATCCTCAGTTATTCAGATGATACCACTCTAATGGCAGAAAGTGAAGAGAGGTTAAAGAGCCTCTTGATGAAGGTAAAATAGGAGAGCGAAGAGCTGGTTTAAAACTCAACATTCAAAAAACTAAGATCATGACATCCAGTCCCATCACTTCGTAGCAAGTAGAAGGGGAAAAAGTGGAAGCTATGACAGATTTTCTTTTCTAAGTCTCCAGAATTACTGCGGATGGTGACTGCTGCTGCTGCTAAGTCACTTCAGTCATGTTCGACTCTGTGCGACCCCATAGACGGCAGCCCACCAGGCTCCCTCGTCCCTGGGATTCTCCAGGCAAGAACACTGGAGTGGGTTGCCATTTCCTTCTCCAGTGCATGAAAGTGAAAAGTGAAAATGAAGTCTGTCAGTCATGTCTGACTCTTCGTGACCCCATGGACTGCAGCCTACCAGGCTCCTCATCCATGGGATTTTCCAGGCAAGAGTACTGGAGTGGGGTGCCATTGCCTTCTCTGGCAGATAGTGGCTGCAGCTCAGAAATTAAGGGACACTTAACATGCTGCAGTCCATGAGGTTGCAAAGAGTTGGATAAGACTGAGTGACTGAACAACAACTCCTTGGAAGGAAAGGTATGACAAACTTAAACAGTGTGTTAAAAAGCAGAGATATCACTTTGCTGACAAGTGTCCATATAGTCAAAGCTATACTTTTTCCTGTAGTCCTATACAGATGTGAGAGTTAGACCATTAAGAAGCCTGCACACCAAAGAACTGATGTTTTTGAATTATGGTGCTGGAGAAGACTCTTGAGAATCTCTTGGATGGCAAGGAGATCAAACCAGTCAATCCTGAAAGAAATCAACTCTGAATATTCATTGGAAGGACTCTTACTGAAGCTCTAATACTTTGATCACCTGATGTGAAAAGCTGACTCATGGAGAAGCTCCTGAAGCTGGGAAAGACTGAAGGCAAAAGGAGAAGGGGACAGGAGAGGATGATATGGTTAGATAGCATCACCGACTCCGTGGACATACATTGAACATTCTCCAGAAGATAGTGAAGGACAGAGAAGCCTGGCGTGATATAACATAGCCCATGGTGTTAAGGAGTCAGACATGACTTAGTACCTGAACAACAAGAACAAATCAACTAGCTATGAAATAGAAAAAAATAAATATAAGATGAAGGCTTTGGCAACCCACTCCAGTATTCTTCCCTGGAGAATCCCATGGACAGAGGAGCCTGGCAGGCTACAGTCCATGAGATCACAAAGAGCTGGGCATGACTGAAGTGACTTATTTAGTAAGCAAGCAAAGACTTTGAGGTCAGTATACTATTCTGCCTTGCTTTCCAGCCAACTTTATAAAGACTCGATTTCTTTGGTATTATCCAGATATCATTTTGAAATAATCATACCAGAGGTTTTCTTTCCAGGTTATGATCAGATTTGGTGAACAAAATCAAGAGCCCACTACGTTACATGGAATGGTGATAAATCTTGTCAGAATTTGTTATTTTGCTTTATAAATTAAGTGCTTGCTTAATCTGATAAGTGGACAAAGCCTCAGTAGAGATAATACTACAGCCTTAATTTTGTGACCTGAAAATATTAATACTCTAAGAACTGCTACATTACTTTGAATTGAGGGACAATACCAGGTTACAGTTTTTGTCCAGAAGTTAAAGAATGGGTGAATATTCATTAGGAAAGCCATCACAAAGAAATGGTTTCCAAAAACAGAATGAAATCAATGAAAGGATACTAAGGCCAATGATGAATGTAATTTTCATAATTTATTTAGAAAGGTTACCTTTTATTATCTTAGCCAAATCCTTGTAAACTTGCAGTCTAGGGTGTTCTGATATTATTTTCATCAGATGTCTTCACAGCAAAGGAAAATAAAGGATTACTATCAGTTCAGTTCAGTCTCTCAGTCATGTCCAACTCTTTGCAACCCCATGAATTGCAGCACACCAGGCCTCCTTGTCCATCACCAACTCCAGGAGTTCACTTAAACTCACGTCCATCGAGTCGATGATGCCATCCAACCACCTCATCCTCTGTCATCCCCTTCTCCTCCTGCCCCCAAATCCCTCCAGCATCAGTCTTTTCCAATGAGTCAACTCTTTGCATGAGGTGGCCAAAGTACTGGAGTTTCAGCTGCAGCACTATTCCTTCCAAAGAACACCCAGGGCTGATCTCCTTTAGAATGGACTGGTTGGATTTCCTTGCAGTCCAAGGGACTCTCAAGAGTCTTCTCCAACACCACAGTTCAAAAGCATCAATTTTTTGGTGCTCAGCTTTCTTCACAGTCCAACTCTCACATCCATACATGACCACTGGAAAAACCATAGCCTTGACTAGACGGACCTTTGTTGGCAAAGTAATGTCTTCGCTTTTCAATATGCCATCTAGATTGGTCATAACTTTCCTTCCAAGGAGTAAGCGTCTTTTAATTTCATGGCTGCAGTCATCATCTGCAGTGATTTTGGAGCCCCCAAAAATGAAGTCTGACACTGTTTCCACTGTTTTCCCATGTATTTCCCATGAAGTGATGGGACCAGATGCTATATTTGGAGGTAAATCCCAGTGTTAAGAGTCTAGAGAGCTAAATTTAACCTAATAGGACAAATACTAGTTTGTTCTGAAATGTTAGGGTTTCATAGAATATGCAGTATCAAAAATGTATGAATACAGGAACATTTCATCTAGTAGCATTTAGCAGCAGAAATAAGTTTATCCTAGGAATACAAAAAATAAGAATCATATATTTAAACACCAAACAAATATATCAGAAGCTGTAATGTGCAAGTTACATTTTTAGGTGATGCATATTCAGTTGCCCAGTTGTGTCTGGTTCTTTGTGGCCCCATGGACTGTAGCTCGCCAGGGTCCTCTGTTCTTGGTATTATTCCAGCAAGAATACTGGAGTGAGTTGTCCTTTCCTCCTCCAGTGCATCTACTCTACCCAAGTGTTGAACTCACAGTTGCCTGGGGCTCCTGCATTGGCAGGCAGATTCTTTACCGCTTAACCGTACGGAAAGCCCTTCTAGGTGGTAGGGGAGATTTAAATAAAGAAAAAGTATTGAAAGCCTATAAACTTTAGGATAGTTGGTTTAGAGATTAAAAACACAAATATATGGAAACTAAATATAAGTAAAAGTTCATCAGAAGTTACTACATAGATAATTATCTTGACTTCATAAAAGAAAAACTCAGATGCTCACAAATAAGGGAAAGCAAAGCATTACACTAAAGGAAAAATGTTTTGGGCATCAACATTCCAAGAGAAAATGGGCAGTTGAGATAACTTCATCAGGTATCTAATATATGTGTCTACAATCCTCCTGCTAGCAGCTATCAATTTAGACATTTAACTGTAATCAACTTGTTTTTATTTTTTCATAATATTCTCAGACTTTAACAAAAGACAGCTTTACAATAGCATGTCACCCTTCTGCATTATATGACATTCATCTTCCTTAATAAAACTTTGTTCTATTCATATTCATATTTAAGTGATGAAACTAGGTATTCATGTAAATTAAATACTTTTATTTAAATTGTCATCTAGAAGCTAATCTGTTTTAATAAATATCATTATAGAATGTCCTTTCCTGTCCTCTCCACAATGAAATTATATCTGTAAGAGAAAGAAAAATAAACTGGAAATTCAGAGACACAGTTCAGCTTTCCCCTGAAAATTGGTTTGCAGCTGGGAATTTTAAATGCCAGATAAAAACACCACAGAGAATGAAGACGGCATGTGAAAAAATATCTAAAAAGAAGTATAAGGTTGGTGTATCAAGTGACAGAAAGGAAAAGCTTCTTTTCTTTCTATTTGGCTTGGGGACAACTTGTAGCATTAGTCTCCCAAGGAAAAGAATCTAGATGAAAATCAGTTCAGCAAGGAATATTGAGAACCCTATACTGAGGTGTAGAGGTGCCTTGGAAATGCTGCGTTTAGCAGTGAGCAGTTGTTTTGAAACAGTATCTTGACTACATTCAAACTCTGTGATTTCTAAATTCCAAGATATTGCCTAGTCCTAAGCGATCTCAAATTTCTACTAAGCTGAAAAAAAGTTATGGAGTTCTAACTTCTTAATACTCTTGATCACGCTGTTTCTCTGGACTTTATGTGCTTGAGAAGCTGTCAGTCTTTGGCAGATGTTTATGGTGATTCGTAGTAACTAAGTCTTAAATTTCTCTTTTAATTCGAGCCCCATCCCACCAAAAGTTCATTCCTAAATACGTTAGTAGCATACAGGTGTGAAAAGAAATTAACATAGATCACTTCAGTCGAGGAAAACAGGTCTTTAATCCCTAAAATACAAAGCAAGAGAGTCCTCAGGCAATAACAGAACAACAGTTCTCACGGAAATATCTAGCTATTACATCTCATTCTAATATGGTTTTAATAAGCCTCTGCATTGCCCCTTCTATATCAAGTCTAATATATATCTGCATTCTCCCCACATTGGGTTGAAAAATGAAACATCAAGTCACTAAATATTGGGCACATCCAAAGCAAGAGATTGCTCTGTAAAGCTGGAGATTTTCAATGAGTATATGTTTTAGATTTGTCATTCTAAGAAGAGGTTATCACTTTGGTTTTAGTGTCTGACCTCTTGTATCACTCTGAGCTCACAGTTCTGAACTTGTCTTTTATGCCTCTAAAATAGATCTAAAAACATTTTCTACCCTCTGGAAAAATAATATCCTTCTACCAAAAGAACAAGGAGTATCTGATTTCTAATATTTCTGCCCCTCTGAAGTTTACTAATGCCAGTGGTCACAGTTAAACATTTCTTCTCAAATATTTGTGTGTGTCTATTTTGTTGCTATTTTAGAAAACAAGGGTCAGCATAGTAAAATAGCCATTAAGCCAATATGGTTGTTTTTCTTTTAATTAGTAGGAGATATTTTCTAACAAAAGATAATATGTCAACTAATGAAGTCAGGTTTTATATTGTCTTCTTTTTCTGCACTATGGCTAATATTCAGTCATAATATAATTAACTCTCTCTAGCTGTTTTACCTATTTGTGGTATTAAACACACACACACACACAACCTTGACTTCAAGAAGCAAAGTAGGGACTTCCCTGGTGGTCCAGTGGTTAAGACCCCAGGGACATAGTTTCAATCCTTGGTTGAGGAACTAAGATCTCGCATGCCCCACAGAAGCCCCTCCCCCCCCCCCAAAAAAAAGCAAATATTCTCTATTTTAAGCTCTTTCTGTTCTTCCTTAACCTAATGTTTCCAAAAAGCAATAAAAATCCAGTATTTACAATCTCTTTCAGAGTTAATGTCCTCAGTGACAGTGATTCCAAATGAATATAAATGATAAGTACATCAAATTGAAATTTAAGGTAACTTTTGGGGTTTGGCAAATTCACCATATTTTGTTTAACTGTCCAAAGCTAATCTTTATGAGGTGAGATAAAAGTCTTATAAAAATGTAATGGTTATTAATTATTGTTTTTCTTTGGGCATCCCTCATTTCAAGGCAATCTATCACTTCATGGCAAGCCTGCCTCATTAGTTCATAGGTATAAATAAAAGATAAAGGCCTTCATACAGTCCATTCTTCATTTTCATGATGTTTTCTTTCACTCTATTATTTTGTCACACCGTTTCAGGTCTGTTTGATTTGTCTGTACAGAAGCAGTGTTTCTAATCTATTTTATTTAGCTGTTTTTTTGTGCAGTATGATTTATATGAATAATATGAGTGTGGCATATCATCTTGGCCTAATAAATGTTTTATTGAACAAAGTTCTATCACTCATAATTCTATTTAGAAAATACCACTTTTGAGACTAGGCATTAACAGAGAATTTCACCTCTATAGTTGTCTTATAATTTGTTTTGCTTTTTTCAGTTTCTTTCTTTCTTTTTTTCTTTTTAAATTTTTAATTTTTATTCATTTATTTATTTTTTACTTTACAATACTGTATTGGTTTTGCCATACATTGACATGAATCCGCCACAGGTGTACATGAGTTCCCAATCCTGAAATCCTCTCCCACCACCCTCCCCATATAATCTCTCTGGGTCATCCCAGTGCACCAGCCACAAGCATCCTGTATCCTGAATCGGACTGGCGATTCGTTTCTTATGTAATAGTATACATGTTTGAATGCCATTCTCCCAAATCATCCCACCCTCTCCCTCTCCCACAGAGTCCAAAAGTCTGTTCTATACATCTGTGGCTCCTTTGCTGTCTCGCATACAGGGTTATCATTACCATCTTTCTAAATTCCATATATATGTGTTAGTATACAGTATTGGTGTTTTTCTTTCTGGCTTACTTCACTCTGTATAATAAGCTCCAGTTTCATCCACCTCATTAGAACTGATTCAAATGTATTCTTTTTAATGGCTGAGTAATACTCCACTATGTATATGTACCACAGCTTTCTTATCCATTCGCCTGCTGATGGACATCTATGTTGCTTCCATGTCCTGGCTATTATAAACAGTGCTGCAACGAACATTGGGGTACACGTCTCTTTCAATTCTCTTTCTATTTCCTCAGTGTGCCCAGCACTGGAATTGCTGGGTCATAAGACAGTTCTATGTCCAGTTTTTGAAGGAATCTCCACACTGTTCTCTATCATGGCTGTACTAGTTTGCATTCCCACCAACAGTGTAAGAGAGTTCCCTTTTCTCCACACCCTCTCTTGCATGTTTTGCTTGTAGACTTTTGGATTGCAGCCATTCTGACTGGCATGAGATGGTACCTCATTGTGGTTTTGATTTGCATTTTTCTGATAATGAGTGATGTTGAGCATCTTTTCATGTGTTTGTTAGCCATCCGTATGTCTTCTTTGGAGAAATGTCTATTTAGTTCTTTGGCCCATTTGTTTTTGATTGGGTCATTTATTTTTCTGGAATTGAGCTGCATAAGTTGCTTGTATATTTTTGAGACTAGTTGTTTGTCAGTTGCTTCATTTGCTATTATTTTCTCCCATTCTGAAGGCTGTCTTTTCACCTTGCGTATAGTTTCCTTTGTTGTGCAGAAGCTTTGAAGTTTAATTAGGTCCCATTTGTTTATTTTTGCTTTTATTTCCAGTATTCTGGGAGGTGGATCATAGAGGATCCTGCTGTGATTTATGTCGGAGAGTGTTTTGCCTATGTTCTCCTCTAGGAGTTTTATAGTTTCTGGTCCTCCATTTGGATCTTTAATCCATTTTGAGTTTTATTTTGGTGTATGGTGTTAGAAAGTGGTTGACCAGTTTTCCCAGCACCACTTGTTAAAGAGATTGTCTTTTCTTCATTGTATATTCTTACCTCCTTTGTTGAAGATAAGGTGTCCATAGGTGTGTGGATTTATCTCTGGGCTTTCTATTTTGTTCCATTGATCTATATTTCTGTCTTTGTGCCAGTACCATACTGTCTTGATGACTGGTTTTGTAGTAGAGCCTGAAGTCAAGCAGGTTGATTCCTCCCGTTCCATTCTTCTTTCTCAAGATTGCTTTGGCTATTCGAGGTTTTTTGTATTTCCATACAAATCTTGAAATTATTTGTTCTAGCTCTGTGAAAAATACCGCTGGTAGCTTGATAGGGATTGCATTGAATCTGTAGATTGCTTTGGGTAGTATAGTCATTTTCACTATATTGATTCTTCCAATCCATGAACATGGTATATTTCTCCATCTATTAGTGTCCTCTTTGATTTCTTTCATCAGTGTTTTATAGTTTTCTATATGTATGTCTTTAGTTTCTTTAGGTAGATATATTCCTAAGTATTTTATTCTTTTTGTTGCAATGGTGAATGGAATTGTTTCCTTAATTTCTTTTTCTACTTTCTCATTATTAGTGTATAGGAATGCAAAGGATTTCTGTGTGTTGATTTTATATCCTACAACTTTACTATATTCATTGATTAGCTCTAGTAATTTTCTGGTGGAGTCTTTAGGGTTTTCTATGTAGAGGATCATGTCATCAGCAAACAGTGAGAGTTTTACTTCTTCTTTTCCAATTTTGATTCCTTTTATTTCTTTTTCTGCTCTGATTGCTGTGGCCAAAACTTCCAAAACTATGTTGAATAGTAGCAGTGAAAGTGGGCACCCTTGTCTTGTTCCTAACTTTAGGGGGAATGCTTTCAATTTTTCACCATTGAGCATAATGTTTGCTGTGGGTTTGTCATATATAGCTTTTATTATGTTGAGGCATGTTCCTTCTATTCCTGCTTTCTGGAGAGTTTTTATCATAAATGGATGTTGAATTTTGTCAAAGGCTTTCTCTGCATCTATTGAGATAATCATATGTCTTTTGTTTTTCAATTTGTTAATGTGGTGAATTACATTGATTGATTTGTGAATATTGAAGAATCCTTGCATCCCTGGGATAAAGCCCACTTGGTCATGGTGTATGATCTTTTTAATGTGTTGTTGGATTCTGATTGCTAGAATTTTGTTAAGGATTTTTGCATCTATGTTCATCAGTGATATTGGCCTGTAGTTTTCTTTTTTTGTAGTATCTTTGTCAGGTTTTGGTAGTAGGGTGATGGTGGCCTCATAGAATGAGTTTTGAAGTTTACCTTCCTCTGCAATTTTCTGGATGAGTTTGAGTAAGATAGGTGTTAGCTCTTCTCTAAATTTTTGGTAGAATTCAGCTGTGAAGCCGTCTGGACCTGTGCTTTTGTTTGCTGGAAGATTTCTGATTACAGTTCCAGTTTCTTAATTATAAAATTCAGGTACAGTCTGTTTGTTTGTTTGTTTGTTTGTTAACTGAAGAAACAGTAGAGGTATTTATACCTTCCAATGTAAAGAGTAAAAGAAAGAGAAAGAGAGAAGGAAACAGAGAGAGATTAAAAATAATAAGAATAATAATAATCAGGATGTGTATTTTTAGAATAGCAGTTGTTAATGAAACCTCAAATTCTTAAGAATGAAAGCCTTGGACTTAGACTGTCCAGATTAATATCATGACACCATCACTCAACATCTATGCTATTTTCACAAAATCAAATAATTTCTGTTGTTTTAGTTTTTCTCTTCTGTAAACAGGAATATCTCTCTCATAGTGTTCTTAGGAGTAAAAGTTGATATAATCCATGAAATTATTTGGTACAATACTTGAAAGAGTAAATTCTCCCCAGGTTAGTTATTGTTAATATATAGCAAGGAAGAGAATACTGGCACTTTTAGGTTCACATGAACTTTCTTTTAGTGGTGGACGTGAAAGAAGTACAGTGATGACTAAACTTTATTGCCAGCAATAGGAATACACTTTTTTTTACATTCCAGCTTTATAATTAAATGCAATCTGAAGTAAAATTATTTAATCTCTTGGGCAGCGACATCCCTTATTGGTAGATGCTTCATGGTCAATGTGTTGGTAAGAATTGTGTCACTGAACAGGAGTCTTAACAGGAACCACTGCAGAGACAGATTAACGGTGTCTGTCATGGCAAAGCATGAAAAGTTGAAATACGAGTTCAGTATGTTCACTCACTTTGTTTCAGACATGGTTGTTTCTCTTGCAGTTTCTTTCCCATTTCAGGCCACTTTGATGGAAAAAAGAAATATGAACAGTTGCTCACTAATTATAGATGTTCTTTAGCATTCTTCTTGGAGAGGAAGCCAAAACAAAACAGGAAAAAAAATACAACTTTGCTTCTTGTTATTACTATTCAGTTGCTAAGTTGTATCCGACTCTTTGTGACTCCATGGACTGTAGGATGCCAAGTTTCCCTGTACTTCACTATCTCACAGAGTTTGAACAAATTCATCTCCACTGAGTTGGTGATGCTATCTAACCATCTCATCCTCTCCCATGCTCTTCTCCTTTTGCCTTCAGACTTTCCCAGCATCACGGTCTTCTCCAGAGAGTTAGCTCTTCGCATCAGGTGACCAAAATACTGGAGCTTCAGCTTCATCATCGGTCCTTCCAATGAATATTCAGGATTGATTTCCTTTAGGATGGACTGGTTGAATCTCCTTCCTGTCCAAGGGACTCTTAAGAGTCTTCTCTAACACCACAGTTCAAAACCATCAATTCTTCAGCACTCAGCATTCTTTATAGTCCAATTCTCACATCCACACATGACTACTAGTAAAACCATAGCTTTGACTAGATGGATCTTTGTTGGCAAAGCAATGTCTCTGCTTTTTAATATGCTGCCTGAGTTGGTCATCAATTTTCTTCCAGGGAACAGTCTACTTTTAATTTCATGGCTGCAGTCACCATCTGCAGTGATTTTGCTGCTGCTGCTAATAAGTCACTTTGGTCATGCCCGACTCTGTGCGATACCTTAGATGGCAGCCCACCAGGCTCCCCCATCCTTGGGATTCTCTAGGCAAGAACACTGGAATGGGGTGCCATTGCCTTCTCTGCAGTGATTTTGGAGCCCCTCAAAATAAAGTCTAACACTGTTTCCATTGTTTCCCCATCTATTTGCCATGAAGTGATGGGACTAGATGCCATGATCTTAGTTTTCTGAATGTTGAGCTATAAGCCAACTTTTTCACTTTCATCAAGAGGCTTTTTAGTTCTTCTTTACTTTCTGCCATAAGTGTGATGCCATCTGCATATCTGAGGTTATTGATATTTCTCTTGGCAATCTTGATTATAGTTTCTGTTTCATCCAGTCCAGCATTTCTCATGACGTACTCTGTGTGTAAGTTAAGTAAGCAGGGTGACAATATACAGCCTTGGCGTACTCCTTTTCCTATTTGGAACCAGTCTGTAGTTCCATGTCCAGTTCTAACTGTTGCTTCCTGACATGCATACAGATTTCTCAGGAGACAGGTCAGGTAATCTGGTATTCCCATCTCTTTAAGAATTTTCCAGTTAGTTGTGATCTACACAGTCAAAGTTTGGCATAGTCAATAAAGCAGAAGTAGATGTTTTTCCGGAACTCTCTCGCTTTTTCGATGATCCAGTGGATGTTGACAATTTAATCTCTGGTTCCTCTGCCTTTTCTAAACCCAGCTTGAACATCTGGAAGTTCACAGTTCATATACTGTTGAAGGTTAGCTTGGAGAATTTAAAGCATTACTTTGCTAGCATGTGAGATGATGATTTCAGTATTGATTATCTGCTGAGGTCCATGTGTAGAGTCATCTCTTGTGATCTTGGAAAAGGGTGTTTGCTATAACCTGTATGTTCTCTTGGCAAAACTGTTAGCCTTTGCCCTGCTTCATTTTGTAGTCCCAGGCCAAACTTGCCTGTTTCTCCTGTTATCTCTTAACTTCCTACTTTTGCATTCCAACCCCCTATGAACAGGTTGTCCTTTTTCGTGTTAGTTCTAGAAGGTCTTGTACATCTTCATAGAAGAAATTCACTTCTCTTATTTCTGAAATTCTAAATTCTCCATTTTTGAGTATATTTTTAGCTGGAGCTACAGAAATTTTGGTATCATCACCTGTATGAAAATATGAACAATTCACTTTAGTCTGACCTGAGAATACCTTGAACTTTTCATTCTTATCTGTTTCTGATATTCTAGATTACTCTTACAAATATTAAAAGTGAGTGTCTATGTTGGTCTTTTATTGTGTCACTGGGAACCAGGTCATCTTGCTTAGGGAATTTTCTACTTATATTTGCATAATTTATTATTTCCTCTTGGTACTCATCATGATCTTATTTTTACCTATATGAAAAAATAATTTACACCTATGTACTATCTTTAAATTCATATTCCATACATGTCTTTTTTCCCATTTTAAGTGATGCCTAATGGTGCCTAATGTGAGAGACATGCTTAAGGAAAAGAGTATCATTCTATCACCTGTGAAATGATATAATTTAATAATTTTAAAAATTAATATATAATTGACATATTTTACTTTATCAGTTTTGGGTATACAAAATAATGATTTCATATTGGTGTACACTGAAAAATGATCACCGCAAGTCTAGTAGCCATCCACTACCGTACAGAGTTACAATTTTCTCTTACGATGAGAATTTTTAAGATTTACTCTCTTAGTAACTTTCAAATATGTAATACAATATTAATTAGACACCATGCTATACCTTCCATCTTCATGGCTTATTTATTTTGTACCTGGAATTTCGTACCTTTTGACCTGCTTCACCCATCTTGCCAACCTCCACCTGCCTCCCCTCTGGCAATGACCAGTCTCTTCTCTGTATCTGTGAGATTGTGTTTTGCTCCTGTCATTTTGTTTTTCTTTTCTGTTATTTTAGAGTCTACAGATAAGTGAAATCACATAATATATGTCTTTATCTGTCTGATTTATTTCACTTAGCATAATGCCCTCAAAGTCCATTCATGTTGTCCCAAATGGCAAGATTCCATTCGTTTTTATGGCTAAATAGTATTTCACCTCCTTTATTCATTTATTCAACCATGGGCATTTAGGTTGTTTCCATATCTTGGCTGTTGTAAATAATGCTACAATGAGCATGGAGGTGCACATCTATTTTAAAATTAGTGTTTTTGTTCTCTTTGGAAAACTGCCCAGAGTTGGAATGTTATACTATATTGTAATTCTATTTTTAATTTTTTGAGGAAACTGCATAGTATTTTTCATGGTGGCTGTATCAATTTACATTCCCAGCAACAGTGTTCAAGTGTTCCCTTTGCTCCATAGCCTCTCTGATACTTGTTATTTGTTATCTTTTTTGATAATTCTGACAAGTGTGACATGGTATCTCATTGTGGTTTTGAGTTGCATTTCTCTGATGATTAGACATGTTGAGCATTTTAAATGTGCTGATTGGCTATCTGTATATTTTTAGAAAAATGTTCATTCATGTACTCTGCACCATTTTTTTTTAAACTAGATTGTTGTTTTGCTATTGAATTTTCAGTTCTTTATATAATTTAGATATTAATTCCTTATCAGACATGATTTGCAATCATTTTCTCTCATTTTTTTTTAGGTTGTCTTTTTTTTTTTTTTCATAATTTCTTTTGCTGTGCAGCAGATTTTTAGTTTGATGTAGTTCCACTTGTTTACTTATGTTTTTGCTGCTTTTGGTGTCAGATTCCAAACCTTGTTGCTAAAGCCTATGTTGAGGATATTTTCATCTACGTTTTCTTCTAGGAACTTCATGGTTTCAGGCCTTACATTCAAGCCTTTATTTCAGTTTTAGTTAATTTTTGTTTGTAGTATTATGTAGTCTAATTTCTTTCTTTTCTTTTTTCTTTTTTCCATAGGTTTCCCAACTATAGGTTTGTTTCCAACTATATTTGGAAGGTTTCCCAACTATATTTACTAAAGAGACTATCCTTTTCTCATTGTATATTCTTGGCTCCTTTGTTGTAAGTTAACTGACCATATAATTTGGTTTATTTCTGAGCTTTCTATACTGTTCCATTGATCTATGTGTCAGTTTTTATTCCAATATTGTACTATTTTGATAACTATAGCTTTGTAATATAGTTTGAAATCAGGGAATGTGATACCTCTAGCTTTATTCTTTCTCATGATTGTTTGGCCATTCAAGGTCTTTTGTGGTTCCATACAAATTTTACAGTTGGTGTTTTGTTTCTCTGAAAACTGCATGGTTTGCAGTGTCTGCAACTTTTTACATGCTTTTCCAATCTTTTTTTTAATTGCTTTTGAATGAGGATAGATTTGATACCAAATGCTCTATTGTTAGCAGAGATAGACATGTTCTAAGTGTTCTTTTTTTTATGCTATTGATTATACTAATTTCACTGTGATTTAAAAATTTCCATGCATTTAGGTAATTTATTTTTAGAAATATTATAAAAAAACTAACAAAAAAGAAAACATTGATTGCAGCAGTTATATTTTGTAAAGATCATTCTGCCTAATAAAAACCCCTAAAATATAGTTGCTTGAAAAATGTAACCATATTTTAAATTTTATGAATATTTGATACCTTTATAATATTTAAAAGATGATGTTAAAATATATAGTTGTTAGCTTTAATTCAGATATATTTCTCTCTAGTCTTCTAAAATGAAATTTATGTATGGATATCAGATCAAAATATTATAAATAGCCTCAGAATTACTTCCTAAATTCTTTGATGATGAATGATATCTTCAATGTTAGTTTTTATTTGAATGCTATAGTGAACATTGCAGGGCACAGCTTCAAAATGGAAGCTCTCAGTACCATCTGTAATCTGCTAATTGTGAAATAGGGAAGGTAAATTTTTCATAACATTTTTCCATAACTCATGCTCTTCTCAGCATTTTATAAATGATTTATTATGTGTATAACTCTTTATCTTATATTAAATTCCATCCATTTTGGTAAAAATCACTGAATTCTGTTATATTTTCTTTGGTAATAGACATCTTTTTTTTTTTTAAAGACATTCTTTTTTAAGTGTTTCAGTAACTTTAAAAGCATTTTTCTTTTTAAGGGAAAGTAAATTCTATTAGTATTATGTTCTTAAAGTTACAACTAAAATGTGAAATTCATAAAGCCATATGTAAGACAAGTTAATTTCTGATGAGTTTAAAATGTTATTAGAATGAATTGAAATTTTTCAGTTCAGTTCAGTTCAGTTCAGTCGCTCAGTCGTGTCCGACTCTTTGCGACCCCATGAATCGCAGCACGCCAGGCCTTCCTGTCCATCACCATCTCACGGAGTTCACTCAGACTCACGTCCATCGAGTATGTGATGCCATCCAGCCATCTCATCCTGGGTCATCCCCTTCTCCTCCTGCCCCCAATCCCTCCCAGCATCAGAGTCTTTCTTCGCATGAGGTGTCCAAAGTACTGGAGTTTCAGCTTTAGCATCATTCCTTCCAAAGAAATCCCAGGGTTGATCTCCTTCAGAATGGACTGGTTGGATCTCCTTGCAGTCCAAGGGACTCTCAAGAGTCTTCTCCAACACCACAGTTCAAAAGCATCAATTCTTCGGTGCTCAGCGTTCTTCACAGTCCAACTCTCACATCCATACATGACCACAGGAAAAACCATAGCCTTGACTAGACGGACCTTAGTCGGCAAAGCAATGTCTAGACATATAAATACTGATATGTATACCTGTATGTGTTGATATCTAAATATGTGTGTGTATATATATATATATATATATATGTATAGATATAGATATATTGATTTCAGAATGTATGAAGTATCAAATAATTATGTGATATTTTAATGAATCTATGCTGACCTATGTTTCCTTCCTTTACTCTTTTCTTTGTCCCAGAAGCAATCATTTTCAAATCTCATGGTTGATTTTTGTATCCCTTCATATCTGTGAACAATATTCTTATATTTCTAGAGTCCTTTGGACTGCAAGGAGATCCAACCAGTCCATTCAAAAGGAAACCATTCCTTGGTGTTCATTGGAAGGACTGATACTGAAGCTGAAACTCCAATACTTTGGCCACCTGATCGAAGAGCTAACTCATTGGAAAAGACCCCGATGCTGGGAAAGATTGAGGGGAGGAGGAGAAGGGGAGGACAGACGATGAGATGGCTGGATGGCATCATTAACTCAGTGGACATGGGTTTGGGTGGACTCCGGGAGTTGGTGATGGACAGGGAGGCCTGGTGTACTGCGGTTCATGGGGTCACAAAGAGTTGGACACGACAGAGTGACTGAACTGAACTGAACTGATCTTTAACTTATAAATATTAGATATTGATTTTTTTATCCTATGGAAGATTAGGATTTAACATTCTTTAAACTACTCACACACACTCTCCTATATTCGTCTTCCCTCTATCACTGTATCATAAATTTAATCACTATGCAGTTTCATTATGCTATTTCCAAAGAAAAAATATACAGGTCTGTGCCATGCAGTATCCTATGATTGCTGGGGCTTCCCCTATTACTCAGCTGGTAAAGAATTCACCTGCAATGTGAGAGACCTGGGTTTGATCCCTGGGTTGGGAAGATCCCCTGGAAAAAGGAAAGGCTACACTCCAGGCTTCTGGCCTGGAGAGTTCCATGGACTGTATAGTCCATGGGGTCACAAAGAATCAGACAAGACTGAGTGACTTTCACTTCCCTTACAGCATTTTGTGTCTTGGTTACAATGGTCTTTTATGTTTCCACTTATGTCGTTTTTTGTGTCTAAATCCTAAATTTAACCCATGTCTAGATAGAAATGTCTATCTCAGTTTTGTTAAACTTCCTTTAATATGTGCTGATAAATTAGATAATTCATTATTTATTTATTTATTTTAAACAAATTTATCCCAGAGCCTTCTGACCATTTGAACCTTACACAGTGGCTTCCTACACAGATACAGAGTCGTCATATAGATGTTTCTTCAAGCTTATTGTGAAAATTGCTCTTTTCTGTTTTCCATCTGAGTTGCCTGTTTTCTGAAGCCCAAGACTTCTTTATTCTCAATTATTTCTTTATTATGATGTAAAACATTCTCTAATATGATGCTATGACAAGGTCATTGGGAGGCAAATTTCTGAGAATTCATATATTTGAAAATTACATACCTTCTCCAAACACACAACATTATTTGTTGATATTGTATGTGCCAAACATATAAAGGGGGGGGGGTTGGTTGAATATTAAAATGTAAGGCTGGAAACAGTGTTCCCATGGAATACTGAAGGCATAGTCCATTATGTTTCAGCTTTTAATACTGCTGTTACATGATTGCCATTCTGATTCATGATCCTTTATATGAAATTATATAATGGGAATGTATTTGGTTTGTTCAGAGTTCTGAAATTTCATATTGATAAAATATTGTGTTAGGTTACTTTTCATTCAATTTGAGAAGAACTCAGATTATCGATGGCTCACTGGTAAAGAATCTGCCAGCAATGTAAGAGGCGTGGCAGAAGAGGGTTCAATCCCTGGATCAGGAAGATCCCCTGGAGGAGGGCATGGCACCACTCCAGTATTCTTGCTTGGAAAATATCATGAACAGAGAAGCCTGGCGAGCTAGAGTTCATGGGGTCGCAAGGAGTCAGACATGACTGAAGTGTCTGAGCATGAGCACAGATTGCCATCATAATCTAAAAATGTCTGTCTTTTTTTAAAAATTTAAATTTATTTATTTTAATTGGAGGCTAATTACTTTACAATATTCTATTGGTTTTGCCATACATCAGCATGAATCCACCACTGGTATACACATGTTCCCCATCCTGAACCTCCCTCCCACCTCCCTCCCCGTACCATCCCTCTGGTTCATCCCAGTGCACCAGCCCCAAGCATCCTGTATCCTGCATTGAACCTGGACTGGTGATTCATTTCTTACATGATATTATACATGTTTCAATGCCATTCTTCCAAGTCATCCCGCCCTCTTCCTCTCCGAGTCCAAAAGACTGTTCTACACATCTGTGTCTCTTTTGCTGTCTCACATACAGGGTTATCGTTACCATCTTTCTAAATTCCATATATATGTGTTAGTATACTGTATTGATGTTTTTCTTTCTGGCTTACTTCACTCTGTATAATAGGCTCCAGTTTCATCCACCTCATTACAACTGATTCAAATGTATTCTTTTTAATGTCTGAGTAATACTCCACTGTGTATATGTACCACAGCTTTCTTATCCATTCATCTGCTGATGGACATCTAGGTTGTTTCCATGTCCTGGCTATTATAAACAGTGCTGCAATGAACACTGGGGTACACGTGTCTCTTTCAATTCTGGTTTCCTTGGTGTGTATGCCCAGCAGTGGGATTGCTGGGTCATAAGGCAGTTTTATTTCTAGTTTTTGAAGGAATCTCCACACTGTTCTCCATAGTGGCTGTAATAGTCTGTCTTTTAAATCTGGGAAATAAATTTGAATTATTATGATTTTAATTTTTAACTGAATTTATTTGAAAGAATGTATAATCACATGCAGAGTGTACTATAATGTCACAACCAGGATTTTGTGATTAAATGTTGTTGTTCAGTCACTCAGTCATGTCTGTTTATGACCCCATGGGGGTGTAGCATGCCAGGCTTTCCTGTCCTTCTTCATCCCCTGGAGCTTGCTCAAACTCTTGTCAATTGAGTCGGTGATGCCATCCAACCATTTTGTCCTCTGTCGTCCCCTTCTCCTCCTGCCTTTAACTTTTTCCAGCATCAGGGTCTTTTGTAATGAGTCAGCTCTTCGAGTCAGGTGGCCAAAATATTGGAGCTTCAGCTTCAGAATCAGTCTTTCCAATGAATACCCAGGACTGATCTCCTTTAGGATGGACTGGTTGGATCTCTTTGCAGTCCAAGGGACTCTTAAGAGTCTTCTCCAACACCATATTTCAAAAGCATCAATTCTTCACTGCTCAGCCTTCTTTATGGTCCAGCTCTCACATCCATACATGACTACTGGAAAAACCATAGCTTTGACTAGGCAGAAATTGTTGGCAAAGTAACATCTCTACTTTTTAATACGCTGTTTAGGCTGTTCTTCCAAGGAGCAAGTGTCTTTTAATTTCATTGCTGCAGTCACCATCCACAGTGATTTTGGAGCCACAGAAAATAAAGTCTGTCACTGTTTCCATGTTTCCCCTTCTATTTGCCATGAACTGATGGGACCAGATGCCATGATCTTAGTTTTTGTATGTTGAGTTTTAAGTCAGCTTTCTCACTCTCCTCTTTCACCTTCATCAAGGGTCTCTTTAGTTCCTATTTGCTTTATTCCTTAAGAGTGGTGTCATCTGCATATCTGAGGTTATTGATATTTCTCCCGGCAGTCTTGATCCCAGCTTGTGCTTCATCTAGCCTGGCATTTCTCATGATGTACTTTGCTTATGAGTTAAATAAGCAGGGTCACCATATATAATCTTGATGCACTCCTTTCCGAATTTTGTCATGGATATAATCAAATAATTTTATGCAGATTTTCTAAGTTTTGCTTGTAAACAAAATGTGTGTGTGTAGTTCTATACCATGTATTTGCCATTACAGTCAAGATATTCACAGTTCCATTGCTGCAAGTATTTCTTGAGTTTTCCTTTTACGAAGTCATCAACTTCTCTCCCACATCTCTTTCATCTCCAACTCCTAACAACAAAATATGTGCTCTTTACAAATGGTGTCATTAGTCATTTATAAGTGGAATCAAAGAGTATGTTAGCTTTTGACGTTGACTTTTTTCACTTCGTATAATTCCCTAGAGATTTATCCAAACTCTTGCACATATCAGTAGTTTGTTCTTTTTTTTATTGTTGAGTAGCACTCCATGGTATGTATGCTCTGCTGCTTGAATAAAAAATCACCTGCTGAGGGACTTGTGATTTGTTTCCTGTTTTTGGTTATTAAAAACAAAGCTACTCTGAACGTTCATGCATAAATGTTTGTGTGAGCATAAATTTCCGTTTATCTGGGATGAATGCCCAAAAATACATTTGCAGGTAATATGGTAATTGCATTATTAGTTACATAAGCAACTGCCAAGCTGCCACAGCAATTGTAGTACTTTATAGTCCCACTAGTAATGTAGAAGTGATTCAGTCACCAACTCCTCACCAGCATTTGGTATTACCACACTTTTTAGTTTTAGCCATTCTGATAGGTGTACAATGAGATCTCATTGTGGTCATTTATATTTTGTTATTGCTGTTCAGTTGTAAAGTTGTATCTAATTCTTTTTGAATTAGATATAATTCTAATTCTTTTTGAATTAGATATAATTCTAATTCTTTTTGAATTAGATGTAATTCTAATTCTTTTTGAATTAGATATAATTCTAATTATATCTAATTCCATTTGACTCCATGGAATACAGCAAACCAGGCTCCAGTGTCCTCCATTATGTCCTGGAGTTTGATCAAGATCGTGTCCATTTGAGTTGGTGATGCTATCTAACATCTCATCCACTCTGGCCCCTTTTCCTTTTGCTTTCAATCTTTCCCAGCATCAAGATCTTTTCTAATGTGTCAGCTCTTCCCATAAGGTTGAAAGGATTGGAGCTATAGCTTTAGCATCAGTCCTTTCAATGAATATTCAGAGTTGGTTTCCTTTAGGATTGACTAGTTTGATCTTCTTGCAGTCCAAGAGACTCTAGAGAGTCTTCTCAAGCACCATAGTTTGAAAGCATCAATTCTTGAGTGCAGACCCTTCTTTTATGGTCCAGCTCTCCTGAATGTGAATGACCACTAGAAAACCATAGCTTTGACTATATAGACCTTTTTGTCTCTTTTAAAAAATATGTTCCTTAGATTTGTCCAAGGAGCAAACATCTTTGAATGTCATGGCTGCAGTTACCATCTACAGTGATTTTAGAGCCCAGCAAATTAGAATCTGCCACTGCTTCCACTTTTTTTCCCTTCCTATTTGTCATGAAGTGATGGTACTGGAGGTCATCATCTTAATTTTTTTGAACGTTAAGATTTAAGCCAGCTTTTTCACTCTCCTTTTTGACCCTCATCAAGAAGCTTTTTAAGCTCCTCTTCACTTTCTACCATTAGAATGATATCATTTGCATATCTAAGGTTCTTGGTATTTCTTCCAGCAATCTTTATTCCAGCTTGTGATTCATCCAGCCCAGCATTTCGCATGGTGTACTATGCATATGGGGGCTTCCCTAGTGGCTCAGTGGTCAAGAATCTGCCTGCAATGCACGAGCCACAGAAGATGGAGGTTTGATCTCTGGGCTGGGAAGAACTCTTGGAGGAGGGCATGATGACTCACTTCAGTATTCTTGCTTGGATAATCCCATGGACAGAGGAGCGTGGTGGTCTGCAGTTCATAGGGTCACAAAGAGTTGGATAGGACTGAAGCAACTTTTCGTGCACTTGTGCTCTGCATATGAATTAAATAAGAATGGTGACAATATACAGCCTTGTTGTACTCCTTTCCCAATTTTGAACCAGTCAGTTGTTCCATGCCCATTTCCAACTGTTGCTTCTTGATGCACATACATGTTTCTCGGGAGACAGGTAAAGTGATCTGGTACTCTTATCTCTTGAAGAATTTTCCGCAGTTTGCTGTGATCCACACAGTATCAAAGGCTTTAGCATTGTCTATGAAGCAGAAGCATTGTCAATGCAGCAGAAGTAGATGCTGAACGTAGTTTTTCTGGAACTCTGTTACTTCCTCCATGATTCAGTGAATGTCGGCAGTTTGATTTCTGATCCTCTGCTTCTTTGAAATCCAGCTTTTATATCTGGAAGTTCTTGGTTCATATATTTCTGAAGACTGGCTTGGATGATTTGGAGCATAACCTTGCTAGCATGTGATATGAATACAATTGTATAGTTGTCTGAACATTCTTTAACATTGTCCTTCCTTGGGATTGGAATGAAAACTTTTACAGTCCTGTGGCCACTGCTGAGTTTTCCAAATTTGATGACATATTGAGCACAGTACTTTAACAGCATCATCTTTTAGGGTTTGAAATAGTTCAGCTGTAATTCCGTCACCTCCACTGGCTTCTTTTGTAATAATGCTTCCTAAAGCTCCCTTGGCTTCACACTCTAGGATATCCAGCTCCAAGTGAAAGACCACACCATTGTGGTTATCTCAGTCATTAAGACGTTTTTTGTACAGTTTTCTGTGTATTCTTGCTATCTCTTCTTAACCTCTTCTGCTTCTATTAATTCCTTACCACTTCTTTCTTTTACATGTCCAACCTTGCATGAAGTATTCCGTTGATATCTCCAGTTTTCTTGAAGAGATCTCTAGCCTTTTTCATTCTACTGATTACCTTTATTTCTTTGCATGTTGATTTAAGAAAGCCTTTTTATGTTTCTTTGCTGTTCTCTGGAACTTTGCATTCAGTTGAATATATCTTTCCCTTGCTTCCTTGCCTTTTGCTTCTCTTCTTTTCTCAGTTATTTACAAAGCCTATTCAGATAACCACTTTGCCTTTTTGCTTTTCTTGTTCTTTGGGATGGGTTTGGTCACTGTCTCCTGAAAAATGTTATAAACTTCTGTCCACAGTTCTTCTGTCCACAGTTCTCTCTACCAAATCTAATCCCTTGAATCTATTTGTTACCTCCACTGTATAATCATGAGGGATTTGATTTAGGTCATACCTGGATGACCTAGTTGTTTTCCCTACTGTCTTCAATTTAAACTTGAATTTTCCAATGAGGAGCTCATGATCTGAGCCACAATCAGCTCCAGTTCTTATTTTTTCTGACTGTATAGGGCTTCTCCATCTTCTACAGCAAAGAACATAATCAATCTGATTTCAGAATTGACCATCTGGTGATGTTTACGTGTAGAACTGTCTTTTGAGTTGTTGGAAAGGGTGTTTGCTATCACTATTGTGTTCTCTTGGCCAAACTCTGTTAGCCTTCACCCTTCTTCATTTTGTATCCCAAGACTATTCTTGCCTGTTATTCTAGGTATCTCTTGACTTCCTACTTTTGCATTCCAGTCCCCTATGATAAAAAGGACTTTTTTTTTTTTTTTAATATTAACTCTAGCAGGTGTCGTCCTTTTCATAGAACCGCTCAGCTTCAGCTTCTTTGGCATCACTGGTTGGGGCATAGACTTGGATCACTGTGATGTTGTATGGTTACTTGTTAATTAATGATCTCCAACCGCTTTTCATATACACAGCGACCATCTTTGTATTCTTGTCAGTGAGTTATCTGTCTCCGGTTTTAACAACGAAATAAAATTTAAAGTTTTGCTTTGAGATATCTCTTGTTTATTGTAATGGTGTATTGCTTCAGTTTAGACTCAATCCAAAACTCTTTAGAAAGCCCTGTTTTAGCTTCTGAATCATCTGAACCTTGTCACAGAAGCAGATACTTTCATATCTTTTCCCTTCTCTCCACCCTAAAATCTCTGGCCTCTCATCAATGAACCAAAAGATGATTTCACATCCAGGAGAGCAGGGTTTTGGGACTCACAGTATAATAATAAAAGAACATTCATTTTCTTTAATATTTCAACAACATACACTTACCTTGAATATTGCTCTATTTAGTTTCAGTTTTTATATAGGAAAGATAATATCAATGCCAACCCTTCATTGATATACCAGGCATTCTGAGATGTATTCCCAATGTAGGTGACTTCTACTCAGCTATTCACTAAAGTATGAGGTGAGGTGAGGTGAAGTCGCTCAGTCCGACTCTATGCGACCCTGTGGACTATAACCTACTAGGCTTCTCCGTCCATGGGATTCTCCAGGCAAGAGTACTGGAGTGGATTGCCATTTCCTTCTCCAGGGGATCTTCCTGACCCAGGGATCGAACCCGGGTCTCCCACATTGGCGGCAGACGCTTTAACCTCTGAGCCACCAGGGAAGCTAAAGTATATTCACATTTTTCTTCCAATAATCCAGAATGAACAAAAATACTTTAGCTTAGAAACAACAAACCAAGTAAGCCAAAATTGTTATTATCAGTGGTTTTATAATTAATCTAGCTTTAGGAGAACATTTTCTAGCCATCAAATGTAATTTATAGACAACTATTGAAACTTTGGTTTCTTGTGCTCTTACTATAAATCTGTTAAATCATAGTTTCTGAGGGCAGACCCTGTCAAATCATACTGCTCTAAGGCTTCTCAGGTACTGTAGATAGATTTGGAAAACATTAACTTAGAATTCAACCAGATTACAACTTTATAAGCAGTATATTTATAGGATATTGACTACTAAGAATGAAGGATCAGAATTATAAGCAGAAAATGGGAGCCTATTATAAAACTGTGGTATTTTCCAAATCACTGATTTTTTTATAATAGTGTTATATGTTTCTGATAGGGTGTTATCTGGCTACCCTCAAATGAATTAACTTCCAGTGGTAATGTTCTTGATATAAAATCTTTTTTTTTACATTAATCTATATAAAATGCCACTTAGAGTAGAAATCATACCAATTTTAAATAGACAAGCAAGACAATAGTACATGTACCTTGGTGCAGGGGTTAATAGCCTGTTGCTCTGGCTAAGCCATGAAAAAATCACCATGGGTAAAGTATAAAAGCAAAATATAGCAATACAGCATAACCCAAATAAAAGTACATTGGGTTGATCAGTTAGGGTTGTCACGCCCTGCTAAGCTAAGGAAAAACATAGTGTGGACCTTGGAACGCCAGGTCAGTGCAAGTTCAGAACACTGCTTGCGCACACACTAAGATGTTTTCCCAAGGCATATGTGGGTCTATGACCTCCAGCTAGGTGATAGCCCTTGTACAAGAAAATAACAAAGATAGTTTAAAGTAATCAATAAAGTGGGAGATGTGACCGGGGACACAGAAGGCTGACTTCATCGTAACACAACAGATGCTTTCTGCTTGGCAGGACACTAAATAAAAGTGATGTGATTTCGAGGAACAGGGATCTTGACCAAAAGGTCTTAAGTCCCCTGGTCCCACCTTTAAAACTTTAATTCTGTCTCTAGTTTTCTTTTCCCAAACTGTGCGCCAACTACTTTTGTTCCTTACCTGCTGTGCTGGCCACAGCAATTTGGGAAAAGTTATGTTTTGAAATATCTTTTTTTTTTTTTTTTCCTGGTACAGTTAGCATTGTAAGAGCTTGTAGAGTTACCTTCTTCAGAGAAAGAAAATTTGTTCAGACTTACTAATTCCTACATTTTACAGTCATCCTTATCAGAAAAAATGAATTCAAGGTCACAGATATTTACTACAATATTTAATGTGTATTTAGTTGTTGTTGGGTATTATGCATATTGTTAAATATTTAAATAGATATTCAAAAATAATGAGATAATGTTTACATACATAGAAATAAAGATATTTTCTTCTGAAAATCCACTAATAACCCCTTGGAGCATGTGTTCAACTGCAGTAATTATTGGAAAGGACAGAACAAAGTAGAAATCTTTTAAAGTAAATATTGTTACTCTAGACAAAATGGGACCATACTACCCCTTGATGATGATTGGCCAATTTAATTTGTGGCTCAGCTAGTTAAAAATCTGCTTGCAATGTGAGAGACCTGGGTTCGATCCCTGGGTTGGGAAGATCCCCTGGAGAAAGGAAAGGCAACCCATTTCATTATTCTGGCCTGGAGAATTCCATGGACTACAGTCCATGGGGTTACAAAGAGTTGGTCACAACTGAGAGACTTTCACTTTCACTTTTTTACTTAACCTGATAGCATGACATGATTCATACTTTATGACATCATATTTCCATCTCTTTCTTACAACAAAAAGTCGTATGTTATCACTTTACTTTCTATCTGTATTTATACTTAGTATAAATTAATTCTGCCTATAACATATGAACTGTTATTGCTTATTATCTATATTTACTATATCCTAGATATTTACAGGATACTGTATTATTTACTACCTATGCTTAAACTTTTGTGTGAATTTCATGAGTCACATTCATTTATTTTTTGTTTATAATAGCCAAAACCAAAATTGCTAAACAATGATGCAAATATATGTTCTTTGTTGTTTAGTCGCAAAGTCGTATCTGACTCTTTTACGACCCAATGGACTGTAGTCCACTAGGCTCCGCTGTCCATGGGATTTCCCAGGCTGGAAAACTGGAGTGAGTTGCCATTTCCTTCTTCATGGGATCTTCCTAACCTAGGGATTGAACTTGCCTCTCCTGCATTGCAGGCAAATTCTTTACCACTGAGCTACTAGTGAAGCCCTAAATATATGTCATAGTAGTGTAGTGTAGTGTTACTCAGTAGTGTCTGACTCTTTGTACCTACCTCTAAAATGCTCGATTAATGAACTGTAATAATCTTTGTGAAAGTCGCTCAGTCATGTCTGACTCTGCAACTCCCATAGGACCCCATGGACTGTGGCCTGCCAGGCTCTTCTGTCCATGGAATTCTCCAGGCAAGAATACTGGAGTGGGTAGCTATTCCCGTCTCCATGGGAATCTTCCTAACTCAGGGACTGAATTCAGGTCTCCTGCATTGCAGGTGGATTCTTTACCATTTGAGCCACCAAGGAAGATTTACCAATAAATTCAGTGCAGTTCCGTCACTCAGTCATGTCCAACTCTTTGCGACTCAATGGACTGCAGCACTCCAGGCTTCCCTATCTATCACTAACTCCTGGAGTTTTCTCAAACTCATGTCCAATGAGTCAGTGATGCCGTAAGTTTTAACCAGTAAGTTAAAAACTATTAATTACTAATATAAACCAGCATCTTTTTAAGATTCCAATTACTAATATAAACCAGAAACTTTATGGAATTCACAATACCAACATAAGTTCAAACACTCAAGCCCCACCAAAGTCCAAAGAGCAAGGATGTTTTTGTCTTTCCAGATCGTACAGCCCTGCTGCTGCTAAGTCGCTTCAGTCGTGTCTGACTCGGTACCCACTTAATAGTGATATTTGTGGGTCATCACATAGATGTTTTTATTTTAAAACATCAACGAGTTCTGAATTTGGTTGTACCATTCTGCACTCATATCAGCAAATTATGAGATGATCAGTTGCTTCACATCTTGACAATATTTAGTGTTGCCTGTCATTTTTATTTAAGCTACTCCAGCAGGTTTAAAGTATTATCTCATTGTATTAGATTTTCCTGTTGGCTAATCATGTTGGGTATCTTTTCTCATGCTTATTGGCCAGTCATTATCTTATTTTGTAAGTCTTCTCAACTCTATGCCCATTTTAAAAATTTCTTATTTTTTGTCTTTTTCCTTAACATTCTCATAAACATTTTTTCATGGGCTTGTTGGCCATCAGTATATCTAAATTTTTGAAATTTCTGTTTAAATCTTCTGTACCTCGTTTTAGTTGTTTGTGAATTTATTTTTCTGTTTTATTGGGTTGTATTTGAGAAATAAAATTTTAAGATATTTAAAGTGTACAACATGCTGCTGCTGCTGCTGCTGCTGCTAAGTCACTTCTATCGTGTCTGACTCTGCGAGACACCATAGAAGGCAGCTCACCAGGCTCCCTCGTCCCTGGGATTCTCCAGGCAAGAACACTGTAGTGGGTTGCCATTTCCTTCTCCAATGCATGAAAGTGAAAAGTGAAAGTGAAGTCGCTCAGTCGTGTCTGACTCTTCGTGACCCCATGGACTGCAGCCTACCAGGCTCCTCCACCCATGGGATTTTCCAGGCCAGAGTACAACATGAGGGGGGTATAAATCAGGAGTTTGGGATTAGCAGATATAAACTACTATGTATAAAATGGTTAAACCACAAAGTCCTCCTTTATAGAACAGAATTACAATGTAGTATAATAAGCTACAATGGAAAAGAGTATGAAAAAGAATATATGTATAACTGAATCATTTTCCTGTACACCAGAGACTAACATTATAAATCAAGTATATTTCAGCAGAAAATAAAGTATACAATGTAATGATTTGGTAGACATATATACATTCTGAAAGGGTTCTGCACTTGTTCTTGAGTTGAAAGAGTTCTTTATTCTGGATATAAGATATTTGTGAGATATGCATGCTGAAAATATTTTCCCCAGATTAGAGGTTGTATATTCATTTTCTACAATTGTTGAGTATAGTGTTCTATAAATGTCAATTAGGTCACTTGCTTCACTGGTTTTTCTTTTCTTGTTCTATAAGTTACTAAGAGAATTTGTACAAATATCCAAATTATACTGTGCATTTATCTAATTTTCCTATAAGTTCAGTCACATTTTGTTCACAATTATTAAAATATTCACACTTTTATTTTGGGGGGGGGGAGTTGTAGTGAGGAGGGGTTGACATCTTCTATTATTATTATGGACTGTCCCTCTGTATCTTTAGTAGTATCCTTTAACTAGAAGAATATTTTTCTGATATTAATGTAACCATACCAGTTTTCTTTTCCTTATGCTTCTGTGGTATATTCTTTTACCTGTTTCCTTTGATCCTATCTGTCTTTTTAATTATGGTTCATTTCTTTTAAGTTGCATATAGATCTTACTTTTTATAGGTATTTGCTTTAAAAGAAATCCTGGATGTTACTGTGAATGTTTTCATTAAACTGTGGTGTACATTAATATTTAATATAAATGATATATTTAATTAAAATGTCTTCTGGACTTTTGCTTTCAATTTTACCACTGTTTTTCTTCTTCCATTCCTATTTCCTGCTCATTTTGTTATGAATTGCATAATATATAATCTTAAATATCTCTATGTCCTTCTCTGTCTTTATATATATATATATACATATACATATATAAAGTGCAAATACACATAGGCAGCTCTATCCCAGTGTATTCCTGTTTCATCAGTGCAGGATAAAATACAATATGAATCTTTAAACTGTCATATTCTGCCATCAAATATACTACTACATGATCCATGTAAAGACATTTACCTATCTAATGTTATTTATTCCCTACCCCCATGTTTTGGTTGTCTTAAGTTTTACTTATTTATATGCCACAAAACATATGTATTGTTTTGCATTTAACAGCCAATGTTCTTGTTCATGTTTGCTTAGATACACATAATGTTCTGCATTCTTTCCTACAGATCCCAAACTCCATCAATCATCATTTCTCATCATTGTGAAGAACTTCTGTGTGCATTTCCTGAGGAGTAAGTGTGAAAATGTATTATCTCATTGTCTATTTGAAGATATCATTATTTTGCTTTCCTAATTTTAAAGATAATTTCATTGGATATAGAATTTTTGGTTAACAGATTTTTTCATTCTTCATGTTTCATGTGATATTTTTACTCCTAATGTTTCTATTTACAACTGTTTTATAGTTTTCCTATTTGACTGAAATTTAATATTTTTGGACAAGTTTTCTCACTATGTCTTTATTACAACTACTTTATACTTTCTCTTACCGTTCCAATATCTGAATATTTTCTTATCCTGATTATGTTGATTTTTAGTCTCTTAAACAATTGCTACATTTTTTCCTATATAGTATAATCTTCATTTATGCCACATCATATACATAAAAGGCACAGTTTTCTGCCAGGCAGCTAGAATGAGATCTAAGTCAATCTAATATGCAGTTGATGAGGATCTAGGCTTTGTTGCAGTTTTAGTGTGGTGCAATTCTCTTCAAATGTTTGAAGGAGGAATCAGGTCTGTCCCTTTGATTAGATAAAAAGATAAGCAGTAGTAAGATACTGGAGGGGCTTTCACAATGGCTCAGTAGGAAAGAATCTGCCTGCAGTGCAGGAGATGCAAGAGATATGGGTTTGATAGGAAGAACCCCTGGAGGAGGAAATGGCTGTCCACCCCAGTATTCTTGTCTGAAAAAATCTCATGGACAGAGGAGCCTGGTGGGCTACCATCCGAAGAATAGGACACGACTGATTGACTGAACATGAGCAACAGCAAAATACTGGAGACCTGGGTATTTTTCACAGCTGAGATGCTCGCTTCCAGAACTGAAGGAGGTTACTTTCTGCTTTATAGCCCAGTTACCAGATTTTTTGGTCGCTGGAAGTTACTTTTACTCTCTTCTTCCTTCTTTTTTCTTCTTCTAAGGAATTTCCTTCAGTTCTTATGTTCCTCTCTTAGTATTTCAAAGGCTTTGGTCATGTATTCTTGAAAAAATATGTAATTTATTGAAGGATTCTCCAGCCTCATTGTTAGTTATAGTTATTTCAAGTTGGAAGGGCCTCTGATAAATTATACTCAGTTTTTTTTTTTTTACCTTGCTTCTGCCTTCTGATGGAGTAATATGCTTGTGAAAAGCTTGTGCAACCTCATAGGGATATCTCTCAGCTGTTATTTTTAAAGTTGGCAGGAGGATACAAGCACATTTTATTAGTGGAGTTCCTTGGAAGTCTAATCAATCATGGTGGTTCGTGATAGTTTAGAATCAAAAATTAAGTTCAAAGTTCCTTAACAATTTGGATGATTTTGCCATGCCTTGTTCAATGCAGATTTCTCTTCCTTACAAATGTCAACTTAAAAAAAAAAAAAGTCAAAACCTAAAAGTTGAGAGTTGTGTTTTATTTTCATGTTATAATGCAGGAAAAATGAGGAACATGGATGCTAAATGGAGATAGCAAACAGCTAGGATTTGAACTAAAGATTTTCTGATTAAACATCACAAGTTATTAAGTACTAAAATACTGTGCTTCTTCTCTATCCTTCTCAGGAAAAAAAAAAAAAGTGCTTGTGTGTGTTTGTATGCTTTTTTTTTTTTTTTTTTGCAAGAGAAAGTAGGAATCCAGGTCAGTAATTCATCATTCAATTTGTAACAATACATAACAATAACAATATACTTCTGCTCAGAGGTTAAAGTGTCTGCCTCCAATGCAGGAGATCTGGGTTCGATCCCTGAGTTGGGAAAATCCCCTGGAGAAGGAAATGGTAACTCACTCCAGTATTCTTGCCTGGAGAATCCCATAGATGGAGAAACCTCATAGGCTACAGTCCATGGGGTCGCAAAACAGTTGGACACGACTGAGCGACTTCACTTCACTTTCTGCCTTCTATGTACCAAGAAGGGCATCCCTCATAGCTCAGTCGGTAAAGAATCTGTGTGCAATGGAAGAGACCTGGGTTTCATTCTTGGTTTGGGAAGATCCTCTGGAGAAGGAAATGGCTCTTTGAAGGAATCATATGGCATCACTGAGATTGAAGACTGACAACCAAAATATTCTAACTCTTGAGGGGTCAAATTGAAATCATAATCTGGGAATCTGTAATCATTCTAATTACATTTTGATGCTGTAACTCCCATTTCCTCCACAAAATGAGACAAAATAAACTAGACAAATATCACAGAGTGAAGACTGAACTGTAGATTTTAGCTTCAATATTTAGAATTTCATAAAGTAAAATAAAAAAATAAGACCATGCTTGAAAGGACTTGTTGAAGATTATCCTTTTCCATTCTCTTTATGATTCCATTGAGTCAGAAGGTAGAGGAGGTAGCAGTAGGTTTAACCAGCTTCCAGCAAAAAACACTTAGTTGTAGTAGATGGACTTTATTACCTCTTAACTGAATAAAGTCTTTTTTTTCTTTTCTTTCGGTACTATAAAGGGAGAGGAAATTGTATGAGGGAAATACATGATATTTCTGCTAATTTGGAATGGAAAAATGGAGGATTTTCATCTAACATTGTAAATGCTCCTGACCCATAGTGAGGTTCTATTTTTTATAGCTCTTGTCTCTACCTTATTTGTTACTATTTTAGAATAAATATATCTTTCTCAACCTGATTATAGACAGCTTAAAGAAGCAAGCTTGTCTTTTGTGTTCACCTTTGTATCTTGCATATGATAGATATTCAAAAATGATTGCTGAATGAGTGAATTACGAGTACAAATAACTTAGTGTATTACTTTGCACATAATTATAATGTTAAGTAAATTTAAATAATGTTAAATTACTTTTCTTGTAATAGCAAAAGATTACCTTTGGAATGTAAACTCTCAGTAATCAATTCAAAAGCATAGCATGCTGTAGAATGGAGGGGTTTATGGTTTGAAAATTTTAATTTAGTGTACAAAAATAAGTCCACGGTAAGAAGGAGGAGACTTTCAGATTGTTTATTGCTGGTTGTTTTAATAAATTTCAATTCATTTGTGGGGGGAAAAGAGCAAAAACCCAATTGTAAAATTCTCAGTGTAGAATTTTGCTTTACATACCTATTTCCTATCAAAATCTAGGACTGTGTCTGAAATAGAGAAGGTACTTAGTGAATGTTTACTGAGTGAGGAACTGCAGGTGTATTCATTCTATCCAAAAATGGTTGTGGTAGGTAACATAAAGATCAGGAAGCAATTTGAACACAGTAATCATGAAATCTAAGTGTCATTATCTGTAGTTATATTCCTAAAAGGGAGAGATAATCTCTTAAATTATCATAAGCATCTTTTATTGTCATACTCTAGGCCCCTCCCAACCTTCTAACATCACCCTGTTAGTATCCTTAAAGTCAGTAAATCATCAAAAATGGATTTGAGGATGCAGTCTAATTTGGGTCATTTCACTGTAATTATGAGTCTGAAACAAACAAGACACCAATACCAAATGTTCACAACATCCAGAAAATCACTATGCACCTCATTTAAGATTCTCTTTTACTCTGGATGTTTAATCTGTAGGTTAAAATTGACAGTGTGTACTTCTGCTAATTGATACGCCAGAGGTTTGCAAATCTCAGACAGTATCATTAATAATTTCCTGCCAGCAGCTCATGGCATGATCATTAGTAACGATGGACTTCACACTGGTGAGCTCTGACAGCAGTTGTCAGATTGTGCCAGCATTTCCATTTAGAATCCCTGTCTCCTGTTGAGTGTGCAGAGTTGGACAGAATGCAAGAGGAAGGTGTCAGTGTTCAAGTGATACTACTGGGCAGTATGTCAACTGATGGCATTTTCTCTGCCTACACTGAAAGAGCTCAGTGGGAGATGGAGTCCACATAATACCAAAAGCGATTAAGATAACAATTATCGTGTTTCCTGTTTTTTCACCTGTATCAAGTTAGAACAGGCATGATTGAAAAAAAGCCTACAAGCAGTCTGTGTTGCTCTGTACACTTGGGCAGATTGTATGAAAGCTTCTTGGAAGAGTTTTATTTGGTCATTTTTTTCATTCTTAAGGAACAGAGTTATCCAATTAGAATATTTATAAATAGAAGCAATTTTACAGAGTTTAGAGATATTGACCAGTCGTTAAAGATCTTCCTTGGCTGGCAAAAATATCTATGAGATATTTTTTGAAATACAGTTTGGTTTTTATGTGAAGTACTCATTTAGCTAAGATTTTATCTCAGCTTCTCAATCTTACAGTTATTAATACGAACAACTACAAATCTTGACCATTCTGCTCCATGTTCATTTTATTTGCATGATATTCAGCAGATTATGGGGGAAAAATTCCTCAACCCAAGTGAATGTACTGATGTAGAGGCACTGGCTAATAAGAGCCATATTTTTCTTCCAATAACGTTTACTTATACTTTGTTTTTTATTCCTGTAAAATGGAAACGCTTTAACATGTCATTTTCTAATTCATACTGATACTGAATTCATGAAAAAAGAGCTATGTGAAAGTCCTTTCTATTACATATGGAAAACATTTAAGTATGTAAAACTCGGTTTTATTGTTTTCAAAATTATGTAGATTGTGCATTCTTAATGGTTATCCTGCAGTTTCTTATTCTGAATATTTCTTATTCTAACTATAGTCATCTTTATTTGAATACAAGTCTTTCTTGTTTGTGTTTGCTTTTCTTTTTCTTTTTATCTCCGTCAGTCTCTGCAGAGGTCCATGGTTCTGAAATACAAGCCACAGTGTACTTAAATAGAGGAATATATGGCTGGGGAAAGTCATTTACATGGCTTGTCCAGACTATCTTGCTGAGTCCAATTTCACAAGCTATTAACATTTTGAAAGGAAACTATTAATTTGGCTGTCATATTCTAGAAAGGGGGACAAAATGTCAGAAAATAATGTTCAGTTGCTTTGGAAGAGACAGATTGGTATAAGATACATTTATATTATTATGGATTGAGGAGATACATTCCAAGAAAGAGGTGAAACATTATCTTTAAAGTTATTATATTTATTAATTTCAGAAACTTCATTTTTGTCCTTGGGGAAGTACTAGGACAAATTAGAGAAAGCAATGTAGACAGCATAGAGAGCATTATAAAACTCAGCAATAAATAAGAACATGTAGGACATATGGAATGAGATGCATGTGTTAGATAGGTAGAATAGGGAAAAGGAGTCGAAAATGGCGGTGGCTAAAAGACAAGCAAGGGAAAAGCCTGCGAAAATAGAACAAAAGACGGTCCAAGGATCATGGAGTGAGGACCTCAGGTAAAACAAATAACACCCCTGGGTGGCCCAATTTACATAGGGCAGGCCCAGGGAGAGATAAACATATAAATAGAGGAGCCAAAGCTAGCTCTCTCAGTCTCTCACCTGTGTGCTGGGGCACTCTTCTCCTCGTGTCTCTGGATCGACATGCCCTTACATCTCAAAGATGGATTTTCCTGCTATCTTCTAAATAAAATAGAGCTGTAACACTGAGCTGTAATACTGATTTGTCTAAGAGCTACAACATGGTCCATTCGAGACCTGAGAGCTATAAGACAGTCTATCCAAGACCTGAGAGCTGTGACACGCTGAGGGGGCTTTAATGTCCATCACTCCAAATCTTTGTTGTGACGAGACAAAGAACCGAGGAACATACACTCTTGTGACACATGTAACTAGAGAGACTATAAAGCATTATAGAATTAGTATCTGGGACTCTAAAACATAGAAGGATATGCTGTTGGATGCATTCAAAGACCACAAGTTGAATTTTAAATGTAACAACTGTTGCAGGAAGAGGGACCCCTTCCAGGGCCCGAAACTGGGCTCTTGTCTAATACTCAGAAATGAATTGTTCGAGGAGACACATGTGCTGACAAAGCAGGAGATTTTATTGGGAAAGGGCACCCAGATGGAAAGCAGTAGGGTAAGGGAACCCAGGAGAACTGTTCTGCCGTGTGGCTTGCAGTCTCAGGTTTTATGGTGATGAGATTAGTTTCTGGGTGGTCTTTGGCCAATCATTCTAATTCAGAGTCTTTCCTGGTGGCACACGCATTGCTCAGCCAAGATGGATGCTAGTGAGAAGTATTCTGGGAAGTGGATAGACACCAGGTGTCTCCTTTCTACCTTTCCGGAACTCTTCCAGTTGGTGGTGGCTTATTAGTTCCATATTCCTTACCAGGATCTCCTGTCATAAAACAACTCATGCAAATGGTTACTATGGTGCCTGGCCAGGGTGGGCAGTTTCAATCAGTGTGCTTCCCCTAACACAACCACATAAGAATAGCAAATGAGCAGGATTTGACTATCTACTTAGAACTAGTGATAATTATTTAAAAAATGAAAAGTAGAACTATATACTGTTAACCTTTATTTTTATATTTGATTTTTAAAATTAACATGTTTGCATATCATAATATGTCCATGTATTCCACATATTAAAAACACTGTATTATTAATTTTGCAAATTTATACAAATATTTCAGGGCTTCCCTGGTGACTCAGTGGTAATGAATCCACTTGTAAGGCAGAAGATGTGGGTTCAGTCACTGACTCAAGAAGATCCTTTTGTATAACCTATATTTTAAAATTACTGATATATTACTTTACAGTAATGATTGACACTGGTTTATTTTCTTGCCAAAAACAAACAAACACACACACAAAGTAAATTAGTTCAAACACAGGAAAGGTATGAAAGATCTTAAAGGAAAAGAAATACTGTGCCCTTAAGCTAAGTGATATCCTGATCCCATTTGGCTCTTCTGATTGTTTCCTAGGTGCCCTTCATTCCCTTGATCTTTTTTTTTTTTTTTTTTTTTTGGTCTGTCTAACCAGGTTTTCAAATATCAGAAGAGCTAGTAATGAGGAGCCAGTTTAAAGATATAGCATGCACTTTGAAATAAAGCAGATATGGCTTGAAATTCCAGCTGTGTCACTTTAGTTTATTGGTAAGGACTGAGTACCCTCTTAGTGCCTCAGTTTCCTCAGCTATATTAAGAAGAATGAGTATATTATTTGGCACCTTGTAGTGCCTCAGGAAATGTTAAGTTACTTTCTTCTCCATTCCCGTACAGCTAGATTCTGGGCTAACCCTGACTGCTGCTCTCATTGCTTTCCCTTAACCTACCTAGAGGTAGGTTGCTTAGAATTCAGACCAGGCTAGAACTTCCTAATATATAGTCATTTTTTGGTGTGTGTTAATTGTAGAGGGTGTTTTAGGTCTTCATAAAACAGGTGAAGTTCAGCTTCTTCACTATTAGTGGTTGGGACACAGACTTGGATTACTGTAATGTTGAGTGGTTTGCATAGAAAATGAACTAAGATCATTCTGTGATTTTGAGGTTGATCCATGAAGGAGATACTTAATGAATAACTTCACCTAATTTTCTAAAAGCAAAACCTTATTTTGAATGAATGAAGGAGAAATGAATCACTGGAAAATGATACAAAACCAAAAAGGGAGAAAAAAACCAACAAAAAAAAAATAAATTCATGGGGATCTTTGAAGCATGGAGTTTCCCTGTGTTGCAGTTCTCATAAAAGAAACACGAGTAGAAATAAAAAAGTCAAGAGGATGTTTTGCATGTAAGCTCCCCCCAACCCTATTCTTTCTGACTTTACATGGATGTATCTCTACATTTTTGGAGATTAACAGGCTTGGTGGAGTAGCTTATATGCACAGAATAAAAAATGGTTTCAATGCAGTATGGCTAAGAGAAGGAGATGAAGAGTATCTTTACTCAAGAGGCCAATAGTCTTGATGGAGACGAAGGCAAAAACAGAATTTCCTAAAGTTCCATGGAATGAGAAGTGAAAAGAAAGAATCTATGTGGATTCTCTGGCAAGGGACCTGGTAGGAAATACCCAAGCTAGAGAGGGAGATCTGGACTGTAGGGGTCTGGGCGAGAAGAAACATGACTGTCCTCTGACAGGAGGGAACTGCAGTAGGGAGGCTTAAATTCAAATTTTGACTCAAACACTTGCTAGCAGTGTAACAGTGTTTCTTATATTCCATATTTTTGAGTTATATTGTCTTTAAATAACTAAAATGAATAATTTCACAGATATTCACATGTGAGCATAACATGAATGATCATGTATCAAGTATATATCATATGTATTTGAAGTTTATTGATGAGAAAGGATAAAAAGAGAAAGATTGACTTGTTCTTTTATTCATTTAAAATATTTTTATATAATTTAAAAGTTACTTTCCATTTAAACTTACTAAAAAATATTGGCTAAATACCCTGTGTTGTACAGTACATCCTTGAGCCTGTGCTGTGCTGTGCTTAGTCACTCAGTCAAGTCTGACTCTTTGTGACCCCATGGACTATAGCCCACCAGACCCCTCTGTTCATGGTGATTCTCCAGACAAGAATACTGGAGTGGGTTGCCATGCCCTCCTCCAGGGGATCTTCCCAACTCAGGTCTCCTGTATTGCAGGTGGATTATTTACCATGTGAGCCACCAGAGAAGCCCAGGAATACTGGAGTTGGTAGCCTACTGGGGACACTTTGCAACCCAGGAATCGAACCAGGGTCTCTTGCATTGCAGGAGGATTCTTTACCAGCTGACCTACCCAGGAAGCCCTCTTAATACTTAATAGTTTGTACTTCCTACTCCCAAATCCCTATATTTCCTGCAACCACCCCACCACTGGTAAACACTAGTTTGCTCTATTTGTGAGTCTGATTCTTTAATGTTATAGTCACTATTTTGCTGTATAGTATTAACTTGTTCTTGATAGTATTATGGAGATAGAGAACTGTTTAGAAGATTTAGAATGGTGAAAAAAGGTCCTTCATTTCCAGAAAGGGTCTTTTCCATGCCCAGAAAGGTAGTAGGAAAATAAAAAGAAAAACTGATTTCAGTATCTCCTAAGGTAATGGTATGGACTGAAGCTGAAGATATTAAGAAGAGGTGGCAAGCATACACAGAAGAACTATACAAAAAAGATCTTCATGACCCAGATAACCACAATGGTATGATCACTCACCTAGAGCCAGACATCCTGGAATGTGAAGTCAAGTGGGCCCTAAGAAGCATCACTATGAAGAAAGCTAGTAGAGGTGATAGAATTCCATTTGAGCTATTTCAAATCCTAAAAGATGATGCTGTGAAAGTGGTACACTCAATATGCCAAAAAATCTGAAAAACTCAGCAGTGGCTACAGGATTGGAAAAGGTCAATTTTCATCTAATTCCAAAGAAAGGCAATGCCAAAGAATGTTCAAACTACCACACAATTGCACTCATTTCACACACTAGCGAAGTAATGCTCAAAATTCTCCAAGCCAGGCTTCAACAGTACATGAACCATGAAGTTCCAGATGTTCAAGCTGGATTTAGAAAAGGCAGAGGAACCAGAGATCAAATTGCCAACAACCACTGTATCATCAAAAAAGCAAGAGAGTTCCAGAAAAACATTGACTTCTGCTTTATTGACTACGCCAAAGCCTTTGACTATGTGGATCACAACAAACTAGAAAATTCTTCAAGAGATAGGCATACCAGACCACCTGACCTTCCTCCTGAGAAATCTGTGTACAGGAAAAGAGGCAACAGTTAGAACCGACATGGAAAAACAGACTGGTTCCAAATCAGGAAAGGACACGTCAAGGCTGTATATTGTCACCCTGCTTATTTAACTTATATGCAGAGTAAATCATGTGAAATGCTGAGCTGGATGAAGTACAAGCTGGAATCAAGATTGCTAGGAGAAATATTAATAACCTCAGAGATGCAGATGACATCACCCTATGGCAAAAAGTGAAGAACTAAAGAGCCTCTTGAAAGTGAAAAGGGAGAGTGAAAAAGTTAACTTAAAACTCAACATTCAGAAAATGAAGATCATGGCATCTGGTCCCATCGTTTCATGGCAAATAGACAGGGAAACAATGGAAACAGTGATAGACTATATTTTGGGGAGCTCCAAATCATTGCAGATAGTGACTGCAGCCATGAAATTAAAAGATGCTTGTTCCTTGGAAGAAAAACTATGACCAACCTAGACAGCATATTTGAAGATGGCAATGGCAACCCACTCCAGTACTCTTGCTTGGAAAATCCCAAGGACAGGAGAGCCTGGTATGCTGCAGTCCCTGGGGTCACTAAGAGTTGGACATGACTGAGCGACTTCACTTTCACTTTTCACTTTGACGCATTGCAGAAGGAAATGGCAACTTACTCCAGTGTTCTTGCTTGGAGAATCCCAGGGACTGGGGAGCCTGATGGGCTGCCTTCTATGAGGTCGCACAGAGTCGGATACGACTGAAGTGACTTAGCAGCAGCGGCAGACAGCATATTAAAAAGCAGACTCATTACTTTGCAAACAGAGGTCAATTTAGTCAAGGCTATGGTTTTTCCAGCAGTCATGCAAGTATGGATGTGAGAACTGGACTATAAAGAAAGCTGCTGCTGCTGCTAAGTCGCTTCAGTCGTGTCCGACCCTGTGCAACCCCATAGACGGCAGCTCACCAGGCTCCCCCGTCCTTGGGATTCTCCAGGCAAGAACACTGGAGTAGGTTGCCATTTCCTTCTCCAATGCAGGAAAGTGAAAAGTGAAAGTGAAGTCGCTCAGTCGTGTCTGACTCTTCGTGACCTCATGGACTGCAGCCTACCAGGCTCCTCCATCTATGGGATTTTCCAGGCAAGAGTACGGGAGTGGAAAGAAAGCTGAGCGCCCAACAATTGATATTTTTTAACTGTGGTGTTGGAGAAGACTCTTGAGAGTCCCTTGGACTGCAAGGAGGGACAACCAGTCCATCCTAAAGGAAATCGGTCCTGAAAATTCATTGGAATCACTGATGATGAAGCTGAAACTCCAGTACTTTGGTTACCTTATGTGAAGAACCTACTCATTGGAAAATACCCTGATGCTGGGAAAGATTGAAGGCAGGAGGAGAAGGGGATGACAGAGGATGAGATGGTTGGATGGCATCACTGACGTGATGGAAGTAAGTCTGAGTAGGCTCTGGGAGTTGGTGACGGACAGCGGAGCCTGGTATGCTGTAGTCCATGGGGTCACAAAGAGTCAGACATGACTGAGTTACTAAACTAAGGTAATGGTGATATACTGTGCATACAGTGATGTCATTAGTAAGGTATATTAGAGCTATTTTCCTCAAAGAAGTGTCACACTGTAATAGGATGATATATTGTGATGGAATAATATATAAAGGGACATAAAGTTTTACAGATGTCGAATATTTTTATGTGAATTAATTTTATGAAATGAGATAAAAGTAAGAATGGAATATAAAGAAGAAAGGTTAGAATTTCTGCCATGATCTGTTTCTTAGACATGAAATTATTTTAAGGAAAAATGTTTACAAAGCCTTCCATTTTTCAACCCTTCTCCACTATTTTCCTCTGCACCTAGAACTACAATACTTTTTTTCAAACAACTAAACTAAGTTTTCTTTTGGCAACTTTTCTTATAGACACGAAAAGTCAAATATAAGTAAAATATAAAAAGAATTCAAATTGGAAATTATAATAAGAACTAAATTAATTTTACCTTCAAAATCTTGACATTTTAAATCTACATCATATGTAAGCAAACACGTCAATAAATTTATATTTAAAGTAATTGTCAATTAAATGTGAAGAGATAAAAATCAAAACACATTTTTGATTCTAATTGCTTTTCTTTGTTTCTTTTATCCTAATACAGCCTGGAATTATCCAAAAGAAACAGAAAAGTAGCTAGAATAACACATGCATTTTGAACACTGCATATATCATTAAAATTTAATTAGCATTGAAACATTTAAATTAGTAATTCATTAATATTAATTTCCTAAATGGTTAAATCATGTCCAACTGTTTGTAACCCCATGAACTGTAGACTCTAGGTTTTAGATCGTTACTTCTTTGGATTTTCCAGGAAAGTCAGCATTCAAAGATATTCCCTATAATAAATAACAAAGAATCTTAGGATATCTTAGAATCAGTAAACAGTTTTAGTTATAAAAGCAATCATCTTTTTAACCTTAAAAATGATGATATGGAGTATATCCATTCTTTGGAAGTTCAAGAAATTAAAAACCATTTCTTAAAAAATTCACACTTCTATTTGAAGTAATTCTCTTAATCTATTTCATTCAACTCTGGTGGTTGCAGTGTGGAAGACTGCAGGAAAAGTTTAGTAGTCATCCTTTTATGACTTCTTAGAATAGTACTTGTTTAATTGAATATTAAATAATTATCACAACTTTGTTTCAAACACAAAATTATTATATACTATAAATAAGGGATAGAAAAAGCACTGCCAATATTTTTGGCTATTGTGTACAGTGAATAAAGATATGTAGTTTTTTTTTTTTAATTTGGATGTATTGATCCAGCTATAGCTCTTAATTTTGAACGTCCACTAATTAATGATTAATGACATATTAATTCAGTTCAGTTCAGTTGTTCAGTCATATCTGAATCTTTGCTACCCCATGGACTGCAGCATGCCAGGCTTTCCTGTCCATCACTAACTCCCAGAGCTTGCTCAAACGCATGTCCATCAAGTTGGTGATGCCATCCAACCATTTCATTCTCTGTTGTCCCTTTCTTCTCCTGCCTTCAATCTTTCCCAGCATCAGGGTCTTTCCCAATGAATCAGTTCTTTGTATCAAATGGCTGAAATATTGGAGCTTCAGCTTTGGCATCAGTCCTTTCAATGAATATTTGGGACTGATTTTCTTTAGGATGGACTCATTTGATCTCCTTGCAGTCCAAGGGATTCAAGAGTCTTCTCTAATACCACAGTTCAAAAGCATCAATTATTTGCTGCTCAGCATTCTTTATAGTCCAACTGTCACATCCATGCATGCCAAGGGAAAAACCATAGCCTTGACTAGACCTTTGTTGGCAAAGTAGCGAGTCTGCTTTTTAATATGCTGTCTAAGTTGGCCATAACTTTTCTTCCAAGAAGCTAGTGTCTTTTAAATTCATGGCTGCAATCACCATCTGCAGTGATTATTATGTTATACTAATCATAGGCTTCTGTAATCTAAAGCCTAAAATTATTATTTTCATTTTTTTGAGTCTAATATTTTTGAATAGTGGTCGAGATTTTATTCTGGTATATTCTTTTTAAGTGTATATTAAGAACATCAACAATAAAATGATTTACTTAAATATTGCTTAAATAACACATGAATTTAAATTTCTTAGCATGATTGCAAAAGAGACATCTTATATTTACCTTCAATTTTGTTTGTCTCTTATATTACAAAAAAGTAAATGGACAAAACAATCAGCCACCACTCTCTTCCTTTCATTTGATCATCTTCAAATAACCTGAATATCTGCCTTATGAAATGATAACGTCTCCAGTGCAGACATTCCCTTAAGGAAAAGTAGGTTATACTAAAAAATAAATAAAGCAAGGGTTTAAGCTTTAATCTTAATGAATTATAATGAGAAGACTTCAGTATAACTCTCTCATAAATTCTTCTGCATATATTTGAAGAAAGAAAGAGAGAAAAAGAAGAAAAATTAAAGATAAAAGAGGGAATGCTGGGAGGGAAAGAAAAAAGGAGAACAAAGGGAGGAGGAAAAGGGGAGAGAAAAGAGAAGCTAGTAGGAAAGGAAAGGAGGAGTGGAAAGAGATGAAATAGGAGGAGGAAATTTTATTCTGTAATTATTAATGAAAATAAATATCTTTTCATGTTAACTCAAGTTCTAATCTTTACATCAATCCTTCAAGAAAAATGTGTTTCAAAGACCTGCAGTTCAACTTCTAGTCACTATTCTTTATCCCAGTCCTTCTTCAATAGCTTTCATATTGTATATCGTTCCATTTCTTTTTTAACACATAATTTAATTAATTAGTTCCTCTCTTTTTTGGCTGTGCTGAGTCTTCATTGCTGTGTGGGCCTTTTTCTACTTGCCAAGAGCAGGGGCTACTCTCTAGTTGTGGTGCATGGGCTTCTCATTGCAGTGGCTTCTCTTATTGTGAAGTATAGGCTCTAGGGAACAAGGGCTTTAGTAGTTGCAGAGAACGCAATGGCACCCCACTCCAGTATTCTTGGCTGGACAATCCCATGGATGGAGGAGCCTGGTGGGCCACGGTCCATGGGGTCACGAAGAGTTGGACACGACTGAGCGACTTCACTTTCACTTCTCACTTTCATGCATTGGAGGAGGAAATGGCAACCCACTCCAGTGTTCTTGCCGGGAGAATCCCAGGGACGGGGGAGCCTGGTGGACTGCTGTCCAAGGGGTCGCAGAGTCGAACACGACTGAAACGACTTAGCAGCAGTAGCAGTGCTTCTGCTCAGTAGTTGAAGCTCCCAGGCTCTAGAGCACAGGCTCAATAGTTTTGGCGCAAGGGCTTAGTTGCTCCATGGCATGTGGGGCCTTTCTGGATCAGGGATCTAACACATGTCTCTTGCATTGCTGGGCAGATTCTTTACTGCTGAGCCTGCAGGGAAGCTCCCTCCATTTCTTTTTGACTGATTAAGAGTAAAGCTTATTTAGTAGTTTCATTTACTCAAAATAACCACATTTCAACCAGAGAAATGTAAACACAATGTACATAAAGTTTGATCCTTGTGTCAGACCATCCAGGTGTTGTGGATACTGCTTCATGAACCATCCAGACGTTTTCTCTGTTGTCTATCCACAAGTTTTGTTGTGTTTATGTGGCCAAAAGCTTTTGTTTTCATTTCTTCTGGTTGTGTGTGAAATATCATGAGACTAGAGATGAATGAGTTGGTGACTATGAATGCAATCTTTGGGCTTTCCAAGCTCAACAGATGTAACAAACAATATTCTCTGAATGACAAGCAGAAAGATTCACATCTGCTAAATTTTGAAGAATCACAATTATAACAGCAATAAACAGCAACAATGAAGTTCAGCACTGTTTTTAAGGAAAACTGTGTTAGCAAGTAAATAAGAGAAAAGAGAATTTTCATCATGACCAAGAAGGCAGTTTTTGTCTTCTTTTGAACTAGCATGTTTCATTTGCTATTATGACAGATTTCTAAGAAGTGCAGGGGTCAAACTGTTTTATATCTATAGACAAAATGTTGAGAAAAATATGTGACTCCAGTATTTATAAGTACCTATCATTTCTTGGCTAAGTAGTATATTTTCTTTAGAGCTAATCAGAAATCAGGAGTCAGGTTGTATTTGACATACTATATTCAAAACTAGGATTTAAAAATTTCTGCAACAAATGTTTGATATTTCTTTGTGTATGTAATTTTTAGCAAAGAAAATGTATAGAAAAGTTAAAAGTTACAAATATATTTATATTTTTTGTATCACTTGGAACTAATCCTTAACTAAGATTTAGATGTTTGTTTCCTTAAAAAAAAGAAAGGATATTCTTCTACACAACTGCAGTGTAACACTGGAAATCACCATTGATACATTATCTTCTACCCCTCATACACCACTGGAGTTTTGTCTAGTGTCAATATAATGTCTTCCATACTTTTGAACTGTGGTGTCGGAGAAGACTCTTGAGAGTCCCTTAGACTGCAAAGAGATCCAACCAGTCCATCCTAAAGGAGATCACTCCTGGGTGTTCATTGGAAGGACTGATGTTGATGCTGAAACACCAATACTTTAGCCACCAGATTAGAAGAGCTGACTCATTTGAAAAGTCCCTGATGCTGGGAAAGATTGAGGGCAGGAGAAGAAGGGGACGGCAGAGGATGAGATGGTTGCATGGCATCACCGACTCGATGGAAATGGGTTTGGGTGAACTCCAGGAGTTGGTGATGGACAGGGAGGCCTGGAGTGCTGCCGTTCATGGGGTCACAAAGAGTCGGACAGGACTGAGCAACTGAACTGAACTGGTAGCTAATGGATCAAATTCAGAATTTTTTTTTTTTTTAACTTTTATCACTTTGACACCTGAAAAATTTCTGGGACATTTTTACAGATCTCCCTTTAGTTTGGGCTTTTGTCTTGTTTCTTCATCATTAGTTTAAAGGTGTGCGTCTTTGACAGGAATGTTGGAGAAATTCTTCATTTCTTTCAGTGCTTCCCAGATTTTGACTTGTCCTGTTAATAATGCTGGTTACTTTCATTATTTCCAATAGGTGGTATCTGCAGAATTTCTCTGATGTAAAATGTATTTCCTTTTACTTGGTAATTCGTTTTTTGAGGAAATGCTTTGAGATGACATGAGTATTTTACTCCTATCAAATGGTCAGTTTCAGTTCAGTTCAGTTGTCTTTTCCAGTGAGTCAACTCTTCTCATGAGGTGGCCAAAGTACTGGAGTTTCAGCTTTAGCATCATTCCTTCCAAAGAAATCCCAGGGCTGATCTCCTTCAGAATGGACTGGTTGGATCCCCTTGCAGTCCAAGGGACTCTCAAGTCTTCTTTGACACCACAGTTCAAAAGCATCAATTCTTTGGCGCTCAGCTTTCTTCACAGTCCAACTCTCACATCCATACCTGATCACAGAAGAAACCATAGCCTTAACTAGATGGACCTTTGTTGGTAAATAATGTCCCTGTGTTTCATTATGCTATATAGGTTGGTCATAACTTTTCTTCCAAGGAAGAAGCATCGTTTAATTTCATGGCTGCAATCACCATCTGCAGTGATTTTGGAGCCCAAAAATATAAAGTCTGACACTGTTTCCACTATTTCCTCATCTATTTCCCATGAAGTGATGGGACCAGATGCCATGATCTTCTTTTTCTGAATGTTGAGCTTTAAGCCAACTTTTTCACTCTCTATTTTCACTTTCATCAAGAGGCGTTTTAGTTCCTCTTCACTTTCTGCCATAAGGGTGGTGCCATCTGCATATCTGAGGTTGTTGATATTTCTTCCAGCAATCTTGATTCCAGCTTGTGCTTCTTCCAGCCCAGCGTTTCTCATGATGTACTCTGCATAGAAGTTAAATTAGCAAGGTGACAATGTACAGCCTTGATGTACTCCTTTTCCTATTTGGAACCAGTCTGTTGTTCCATGTCCAGTTCTAACTGTTGCTTCCTGACCTGCATACAGGTTTTTCAAGAGGCAGGTCAGGTGGTCTGGTATTCCCATCTCTTTCAGAATTTTCCACAGTTTATTGTGATCCACACAGTCAAAGGCTTTGGCATAGTCAATAAAGCAGAAATAGATGTTTTTCTGGAACTCTCTTGCTTTTTCCATGATCCAGCGGATGTTGGCAATTTGATCTCTGTCTGGTTCCTCTGCCTTTTCTAAAACCAGCTTGAACATGTGGAAGTTCACGGTTCACGTATTGCTGAAGCCTGGCTTGAAGAATTTTGAGCATTACTTTACTAGTGTGTAGGATGGTCAGTTTAATCTTTATTTATTTATGTCACATGAACTCATGGTTTCCTGTATTATACAAAGAATGACAGTCTGTTAACATATATGTGGGCAGACTGGAATTACCACTGCCTTCCCTCTGCCTCCATATTCAAGGCCTTGGCTGCTCCTCCATGTGGATGCGTTACTCATCCTACTCTGAGCCACCATGCTAATCCTGTCCTCTGTGGGCTGGACCTCCTCAGCCTACATATATCTCCCTCCTCCTGCATGTATGTTTGCCTTCCTCAGGTTGCCTATGTTCTAGTTCCCATAAAAACTAAAATTTTTATTCTTTGCCAGCTTACATGAATGCATGAAAGGACAGGCTACATACTGGGAGAAAATCCATGCAAGCTACAAATCCTTTAAAGACTCAGTATCTAGAATGGATCAAGAACTACCAATATCCAGTGGTAAAAAATAAATTATGCAATTAGAAATGGGCAAAAGATATGAATAGGCCACTGAATAAATATATGAAATCAAAGCTTTCCCATATTTTAGATAAAAATGATAATCTTGCAGGAGGCCCAGATTTGATTCCTGGATCGGGAAGATCCCCTGAAGAAGGGAATGGCAACCCCCTGTAGTAGTCTTACCTGGTGAATCCCTTGGACAGAGGAGCCTGGTGAGCTACAGTTCATGGGCTTGCACAGAGTCAGGCACAACTGAGGAACTAACACTTTCACTATCATAATAAATATATAGTGTATTTATGTGTATATGTGTGTGCATGTGTACACATTAGTGAAGTGAGTGAAGTGAAGTCGCTCAGTCATGTCTGACTCTTTGCGACCCCGTGGACTGTAGCCTATCAGGCTCCTCCGTCCATGGGATTCTCCAGGCAAAAATACTGGTGTGGGTTGCCATTTCCTTCTCCAGGGGATCTTTCCAACTCAGGGATCGAATCCGGGTCTCCTGAATTGCAGGCAGACGCTTTAACCTCTGAACTACTAAACTGTAGGAAGATCACAATTAAAACGAATAAAGGATAGATCTACAAATGACAAGCACAAGATTAAAATTTATTATCAAAATTTGTATTTATCAGGGATCAACTTACTACATAGATTTTTTTTTTTTTTTTGTAAATAAATTTTTAGTGGAACAGAGCCATTCTCATCCCTGTGGGTATTTCCTTTGGCTACTTTTGTACTCCAGGTGCTTAGTTAGTTAATTGAAACATTGATCATATGGCCTGCAAAGCCTTAAATGTTTAATAGCTAGCCCTTCACAGCAAAAGTTTTGGCAACTCTTTACTTACTTGGTTAGTATTCACAATGTCAATCAATGTCGGTATTTACATCTCTGATTCTCTGAAGACACAACTTATTTTAGTTTTAATCACTAGTGTTAATTTTACTCCCTTATTCAATTTAAATTATTAATTTTCTCCAAGTCTGCTACTTCTTGCTCTTTGTAATAACTAACTAGCAATACTTTACATCTCAGATTGTCTGATAAATACTATACAGAAGAACACTTCATTATCCAGAGAGGATGACAGTTCATGCCGGCCTAGGAATCTGAATATCTCTTGAAATACATAGAGAAAATTGAGAGTGAAGATGATATGTTCACCCTTGGACACAATTTTGCTACATGACTTAGACTCAGTTTGGGTTTTTTTGTTCCTTTTTTCTTTTTTGATAGCATCTTCAAGTTAGGTAAAAATGTTAATTAAAGTTCAGTTTTCATTGTTCAAGTGACAGGATAAGTGTTTATTCAAGGATCTCCCTGGAATTTGAAATAACTAAGAAAGTTTACTCTAAGGAATTAGAGTTCTAAAACAACTTATTTTCCCTCTAAATCTCAGCAGTATTAGTTTTCTCCCGTTATGTTTTTGCCATTATAATCTGCATAAATGGAATGGAGGATACAGCTGAGTATCTCATTTGAGAGCAGGACTCCTTTTAAAAGTTCATTATATTAAATTTAGAAAAATAATGTGACATCGTGACCTGTATAATGTTTTAATGATTGTCACAGTAAGTCACATTGCCAACTTCTTATTTTAGAATTGGTATGAATTTCTTACACAGTAGCATTCTTTTTTTCATTTGAAAAACAAATCTTAATGAACACCATATAAAATTATATTTTTTAAAACATAATTAGAATAAAATGTTACATTAATATAGTAACAAGTCAGTCCGTGTATGTGAAAGTCTCTTAGTTGTGTCCGATTCCTTGCACCCATCGACTATAAAAGTCCATGGAATTCTCCAGGCCAGAATACTGGAGTGGGGAGCCTTTCCCTACTACAGGTGATCTTCCTAATCCAGGGATTGAACCGAGGTCTATCACATTGCAAGCAGATTCTTTTCCAGCTGAGCCACAAGGAAAATCAATAAATCAGTCTAATATATTTCAAAATTATCTCCAATATGGAATGTATTTAAACTGCTCTGACAATATCATCAGTTTTGTTTTCTTTTTTTTTTAATTGTCATTTTGGTGGAGGTTTTTCGTTGTTGTTTTTAATACAAATTTATTTATTTTAATGGGAGTTTAATTATTTTACAATATTGTATTGGTTTCGCCATACATCAACATGAATCCACCACGGGTGTACACATGTCCCCCATCCTGAACCCCCCTCCCACCTCCCTCCCTGTACCATCCCTCTAGGTCATCCCAGGGCACCAGCCCCAAGCATCCTGTATCCTGCATCGAACATAGACTGGCGATTTGTTTCTTATATGATATTATACGTGTTTCAATGCCATTCTCCCAAATCCTCCCACCCTCTCCCTCTCTCACAGAGTCCAAAAGACTGTTCTACACATCTGTGTCTCTTTTGCTGTCGCACATACAGGGTTATCATTACATCTTTCTAAATTCCATATGTATGATTAGTATACTGTATTGGTGTTTTTCTTTCTGGCTTACTTCACTCTGTATAATAGGCTCCAGTTTCATCCACCTCATTACAGCTGATTCAAATGTATTCTTTTTAATGGCTGAGTAATACTCCACTGTGTATATGTACCACAGCTTTCTTATCCATTCACCTGCTGATGGGCATCTAGGTTGCTTCCATGTCCTGGCTATTATAAACAGTGCTGCAGTGAACATTGGGGTACACATGTCTCTTTCAATTCTCTTTCAATTTCCTCGGTGTGTATGCCCAGCAGTGGGATTGCTGGGTCATAAGGCAGTTCTATTTCCAGTTTCTGAAGGAATCTCCACACTGTTCTCTCTGTGGCTGTACTAGTTTGCATTCCCACCAGCAGTGTAAGAGGGTTCCCTTTTCTCCACACCCTCTCCACCATGTATTGCTTGTAGACTTTTGGATCGCAGCCATTGTGAGTGGTGTGAAATGGTACCTCATTATAGTTTTGATTTGCATTTCTCTCATAATGAATGATGTGGAGCATCTTTTCATGTGTTTGTTATCCATCCGTGTGTCTTCTTTGGAGAAATGTCTATTTAGATCTTTGGCCCATTTTTTGATTGGGTTGTTTATTTTTCTGGAATTGAGCTACAGGAGTTGCTTGTATACTTTTGAGATTAGCTGTTCGTCAGTTGCTTCATTTACTATTATTTTCTCCCATTACGAAGGGTGTCTTTTCACACCTTGCTTATAGTTTCCTTTGTTGTGCAGAAGCTTTCAACTTTAATTAGGTCACATTTGTTTATTTTTGCTTTTATTTCCAATATTCTGGGAGGTGGGTCATAGAGGATCTTGCTGTGATTGAAGTCGAAGAGTGTTTTGCCTATGTTCTCCTCTAGGAGTTTTATAGTTTCTGGTCTTACGTTTAGATCTTTAATCCATTTTGTGTTTATTTTTGTGTATGGTGTTAGAAAGTGTTCTAGTTTCATTCTTTTACAAGTAGTTGGCCAGTTTTCCCAGCACCATTTGTTAAAGAGATTGTCTTTTCTCCATTGTATATTCTTGCCTCCTTTGTCGAAGATAATGTGTCCATAGGTGTGTGAATTTATCTCTGAGCTTTCTATTTTGTTCCATTTATCTATATTTCTGTCTTTGTGCCAGTACCATACTGTCTTGATGACTGTGGCTTTGTAGTAGAGCCTGAAGTCAGATAGGTTGATTCCTCCAGTTCCATTCTTCTTTCTCAAGATTGCGTTGGCTATTTGAGGTTTTTTGTATTTCCATACAAATTGTGAAATTATCTGTTCTAGCCATGTGAAAAATACCATTGGTAGCTTGATAGGGATTGCATTGAATTGATAGATTACTTTGGGTAGTATACTCATTTTCACTATATTGATTCTTCTGATCCATGAACATGGTATATTTCACCATCTATTAGTGTCCTCCTTGATTTCTTTCACCAGTGTTTTATAGTTTTCTATATATAGGTCTCTAGTTTCTTTAGGTAGATATATTCCTAAGTATTTTATTCTTTTCATTGCAATGGTGAATGGAATTGTTTCCTTAATTTCTTTTTCTACTTTCTCATTATTAGTGTATAGGAATGCAAAGGATTTCTGTGTGTTGATTTTATATCCTGCAACTTTACTATATTCATTGATTAGCTCTAGTAATTTTCTGGTGGAGTCTTTAGGGTTTTCTATGTAGAGAATCATGCCATCAGCAAACAGTGAGAGTTTTACTTCTTTTCCAATTTGGATTCCATTTATTTCTTTTTCTGCTCTGATTTCTGTGGCCAAAACTTCCAGAACTATGTTGAATAGTAGTGGTGAAAGTGGGCACCCTTATCTTGTTCCTGACTTTAGGGGAAATGCTTTCAACTTTTCAATGTTTGCTGTGGGTTTGTTATATATAGCTATTATTATGGTTATTTTTTTTTGCACTTTTTTTTTTTTTTTTTTTACTCTGCAATACTGTATTGGTTTTGCCATATATCGACATGAATCTGCCATGGGTGTATGTTTCTTCTATTTCTCCTTTCTGGAGAATTCTTATCATAAATGGACGTTGAATTTTGTCAAAGGCTTTCTATGCATGTATTGAGATAATCATATGGCTTTTATTTTTTAATTTGTTAATATGGTATATTACATTCATTGATTTGTGGATATTGAAGAATCATTGCATCCCTGGGATAAAGCCTGCTTGGTCATGGTATATGATCTTTTTAATGTGTTGTTGGATTCTGACTGCTAGAATTTTGGTAAGGATTTTTACATCTATGTTCATCAGTGATATTGGCCTATAATTTTCTTTATTTGTGGCATCTTTGTCAGGTTTTGGTATTTGGGTGATGGTGACTTTTATATGGCAGGTAAATCAATGGCTTTTAAATCTCTCTCATCATTTTATATAAGAAATACAAAAAAGAAAAGTATATGTTAAAGTAGAAATATACACAGATAATCTTGATTCCCTTGGATGTTTATAGCATTTAATATAAAATTAAAAAATTCAATGTCAGAAGTAGTCTATTGCTCTTTAAACATATAACAGTGTATAATACACACTTATTTTTGTAGCATGTAATATGTACTTTTTCTCTTTGCAGAACATTGTGGATGTACTTAGACAACAAAATAAAATATTAGTGATATGGGCACTATACCTTTTTGCAATAAATTTCAGTATGAAGTATTCATTGTGTGTCTTGAAGCACATATTAGATAAAAATGCAGCTTTGATATTTTCAAAGTGAAATTTAAGTTTTTTAAGTTAGGCTTTAAAAAAATATTCAGTTCCCCAAATGCATTTTCCCCACAGTCCAAATTTTCAATTAAAAGTAATATTTTCAAATTACATTGTTAGACATCTTATAAAAGTAAATAAAAATGTACCATAAAATAGGACTTTCATTTATAGGAGCTTTAGGAGAAACAGAGAAATTAAAAGAAAAATGAAACTAAAAAGACAGTGGGTGTGTCTTGTGTTTATATTCACCAGCATTGATGTTTACTTTTAGAACTCACAAGATCAAATGCATGATGGTCACCTAATTGAACTACTTAGTTTATTCCAGAGCACAGAATCTTCTTTTTCAGTTTCCTGTGAAATTTAGGTATTGCTTTCCTAACACTTCATGTCAAAAAAGCTTGGTGTCTTTGATAAAGAGATGGATGTTAGTTATGAAAGTAACTTTCACTCATATGTCAGAACTGTGCAAATATTTAAAGAAAAAGAAATGACACCAGAGGTTTAGGGCTGACATTAAATGGTAAGGGGTATAAAACATTCATGGAAGAGTGTGGATTTTTAACATTCTCTGTGGGGGAAAAAAAAAAATTCCAAGCACTATAAAAAGAAAGATCTTTTGTGTCTTGCAGATTTTCTGTAGAGTAGAATGAATGCCCAGAATACCATAATTTTAAAAAATTATTCATTTAGAATGATAAATCCACTTTCCTGATCCTACATTCATGTTCATTATCCAAACACCAATTATAGTTTGATTTCTTGTTAGAAATTTCACTAGAAGACAAACACATGCAGATAAGCCGTCTGAGTATCTACTGTGCTTGAAATTAATAATTTTTATTGAAATTAATACTTTGGCATTTTGTATGTCTTTTAAACTATAACAATAGGAGCATTTATGAAAACAAAGGTAACTTGAATTGATGAATATGTCATCTATTTCTCTTCTTATTGGACAAGTAGGATATTATATTTTCCTGATAATATTTGTATCCAGTCAGGTACTCCTGTTCATATATTGCTGAAAGGGAAATGTTAAAATTTTGACTTATTTTGTCACTTATTAGCAAAACATAATGCATTCTCTTATCTAAAATGGACATTTATGTTTGCCATATAAATTTGCATAGTTCAAAAGCTATAGAATCAAGTCATTTAATTTCCTACAATGGTATGAGGATATATCAGAGCTCAGCAAAGTTGTTTATCTTTATCATATCATTTGCCTCTTTGTATAAAGATGTGGGGTATATTTCAGAAAATCTTTGAGTTTGTCACATAATTCACCTTAAATAGAGTAGGCCCTCAAAGATAGTACAAAATGCTGGCTGGTTTACATTCATGGTTTGATAGATTGGGGAAGTGTTTCTGAAGAGGTTTTTGAAGTTAAACTTAAATTCTTAACTTACTGTTTTATTAACTGAAGTATAGTTAACTTACAATATTACAGTTGACCCTTGAGCAACATGTGGGTTAGGGTGCCAACAATTCATGCAGCTACAGCTTGTCATTGGCCTTCAGTGTACTCTGTTCCTCGTTATACATAATTCCACATTTGCAAATTCTATGAATTTTGTATCCTGTAATACTTTAATTATTGTTTTTAAAAAATACATGTATGAGTGGTGCCAGGAAGTTTAAACCGTTGTTGTTTAAGAGTCAAATATATACTAGTTCCAGCTATACAACATAGTGGTTTTGATCACCATATTAAGTCTACAAATTATCCATCACCATATAAAGTTATTATAATATTATGAACTATATTGCCTATGCTGTACTTTGTATACTTCTAACATTTTATTTTTTATTGAAGTACAGTTAATTTACAACATTATTGTGTATTACTTTCAGTGTAAAACAGTGATTCAAAATTTTAATAGATTCTCCTCCATTGATAGTTATTATAAAATATTGGCTGTAGTCTCTGTGGTGTGCAACATATCCTTGTAGCTTATTTATTTTATACATAGTAGTTTGTATTTCTTAATCACTTTCCTCTATCTTGCTCCATCTATGTACTCCTCTGCCTGCTGGTAACCACTTGTTTGTTGTCTGTATCTGTGAGTTTGTTTCTGTTTTGTTATATTCATTTATTTGTTTTATCTTTTAGATTCCACATATATGTGAAAACATACAGTATTTTTGTTTCTTTGTGTGCCCTACATCACTAAGTGTAATACCTTCCAGGTATATCCATGTTGTTGCAAATGGCAAATTTTCATTCTTTTTTTATGATTGAATAATATTGTGAGTATGTGTACCCCACATCTTTATCCTTTCATCTCTTGATGCACACTTAGGCTGCTTTTATATCTTGGCTTTTGTAAATAATGCTGCTATAAACATTGAACTGCATGTTCTTTTCAAATTAGTGTTCACTTATTTTATTTTCTGGCCATGCCAGACAGCATGTGGCATCTTGGTTTCCCAATTAAGGATTGAACCCACATTCCCTGAATTGGAAGCATAGAGTTTTAATCACTGGACAACTAGGGAAGTTCCACTTATTTTATAACTGCAAGTTTGTACTTAATCCTCTTCACATGTTTCGCCCAGCTCTCCACGGCTTTGTCAACCACCAGTTTGATCTCTCTGTAAGTCTCTTTTGGATTTATTTTGTTTGTTCATTTGTTTTGTTTTTTAGATTCCACATAAAAGAGAAATCATTCTCTATTTGTCTTTCTGTATGAGTTACTTTTAGAATAATATTCTCTAGGTCCACTCATGTTGTTGCAAATGACAAGATTTCATTCTTCCTATGACAGAATAATATTCCTTTGTACATATGTATGCATGTATATATATATATCCTTATCCATTCATCAGCTGATGGACACTTAGGTTGCTTCCATGTCTTTGCTATTGTAAGCATGGGTCCACTAAACATAGGATTGCATGTATTTTTTTAAATTCAGATTTTTGTGATTTTTGATAGATACCCAGTAGTAGAAATTATGGATTGTATGGTAGTTTAAGTTTTATTTTTTTGAGGAAATTTCATACTGTTTTCTATAGTGACTACACCAGTTTGCATTCCCACCAAGAGTACATGAGAGTTCCCTTTTCCACATCCTCACTGATACTTGTTACTTGTCTTTTTCTTAGCCATTCTGACATGTTTGAAGTGATATCTCATTGTGGTTTTGATAGGCATTTTCTTTATGATTAGTGATGGTGAGCATCATTTCTTGTGCCTGTTGGCCATATGTATATTTTCTTTGGAAATACATCTATTCAAATCCTCTGCTTATTTTTTAATTACATTTTTTATATTAAGATGTATGAGTTCTTTGTAAACTTTGAATATTAACACCTTATAGAATACAATATATGCAAATATTTTCTCCCATTCAGTAGGTTGTCTTTTCTTTTGTTAATGGTTTCCTTTGCTGTACAAAAGCTTTTTATATTGATGTAGTCCCATTTGTTTTTCATTTTTTTGCACTAGCTGTCCTTGACTGGCTAGTCAGATCCAACAATTATTTCTTAGATAGATGTCAAAGAGTATGCCACCTAGGTTTTCTTTTTCCCTAGGATGTTTATCCTTTCAGGTCTTACATTTTAGTCTTTAATACATTTTAAGTTTAATGTTGGATAATGTGGTAATTCAGTTTGATTATTTTAGAGGTTGCTGTCTAGTTTTCTCAACATCATTTATTGAAGAGGCTGGTTTAATACTGATGAACTTCTTTAGCTTTTTCTTTTTCAGGAAACTATCTCTCTTTCAATTCTGAAAGGGTCTGTGTACTTTCTTGTTATGTTTAACCTCTATTTGTTGTGACCACGCTGCCGCTGGCCCCCAGTTCAACTGTGTGGCTCCTCTTTCTTCTACTGCCTGCCCCCATGGTGGGTGAGGTTGATTCAGGGACTAGTGTAGGCTTTCTGGTGTGAGGAACTGGTGCCTGTGCTCTAGTGAATAGAGCTGAATCTTTTCCCTCTGACAGCAGGGCCACATCAGATGGTGTGTTTTGGGCTGTCTGTGAGCTTAGTACAACTTGAAGCAGCATGTCTGCTGATGGTTGGGACTGTGTTCCCATCTTGCTGGTTGATTTATATGAGGTGTTTAGCACTGGAGCCTACAGGCAGTTGGGTGGAGCCAGGTCTTAGTGTTGAGATGGATACCAAGCCAATCACAGGGATTTAATCCACACATTGTACAGCTGCATGAAAGAGATTTCTGTTCCTCTTCCTTAGTCCCACTGCCCCTAAAAACTTGATTTGTGTTGGCTGTCAGCCTCCCCAGAGTGAGAGTGTCTCAGGTTGGTGTCGGGTAGAAGTCTCTGGGATGGAGATTTGCAGACAGGATATTCCTTAATGAGTGTTCTCTGGTTGAACAGATGGAACCACCATACAGTTATCTAAAAGGCCTCCATCAAGAAGTGGGAGCTCAGATGGCTCTTTAGAATTGTACAGTATTTTTAAACTGAATTATTGACTGACTTCTGTGGTAAGGTTTTCAACCACTATTATAAATTTGATTGGCTTTATCATCTAAAAATTCACTACAGATGCAATCTACACAGTCATACCACTCAATAGATATGCTGTATATTTAATTACTTAATAAATGTCTTGTTTTTTAATCTTTTAAAAATCACAACAAGCTTTTTTATACAAATTTATATAAATTGAAATGGTAATATACTGAGATATTATCACAGCATTGGTACATTTTAATTTTGAGACTCTCAAAGTCTTGATAAAAGGAAAGAAAAAATAGGCTTAAATCCTTTAACAATGTAAGCATCTATTTTCTCTTATATCATTTATTGATTAAGAATTTAATAGTGGCTCAGCTGGATAATTATGTCTTAGGGTCTCTTAGAGTTTTCAGTGAAGACACTGGCTGGAGCTGAAATTATTTGCAGGTTTAACTGGGAGTGGAAGGTTATTTTCCAAGTAATTTATTCATAATGCCTGACAATTTAGTCTTGCTGTTGACATGAAGCTTCAGTTCCTTGCCCTGTAGGCCTTTCCATAGTACTTTTTGAGTATCCTCATGACATGCAGCTGATCTCTAAAGCAAGTGACCCCAGAAAGCAAGGCATAAGCCACAATGTATTTTATGACCTGGCGTCAGAAGTCAGACCTGCCATTTTTACAGTATCCTGTTGGCTACTATTCAGAGATAGAGAAAACTACACAAAGAATGAATGCCAGGAAGTAATAATCCCAGGGGGATGGACTTTTTAGAGGCTGTCTACAACTGTCATTCAGGTCTGAAATTCAAATTCATGTAGTCCAGTGAATTCTAGAACCTTATTTAATCTGTGTTTTCCAGTCACTAGCAATATGATTTTGTTAAATTTCTTCACGCCTCAGGATTTTTTCATTCAGAAAAAGGAGACAGAATATCTCTCTAGTAGACTTATATGCTGCTCTCAGGATCAATAAAACTGTTAAATAAACTTGTTATCAACCAAATTTGTTGAACATCATAGAAAGTTAATATGGAGAATTTAAGCCAATAACTTATTTTTCATCATATACTGGCATTTTGAATTTAAGGGAAAAAAATGTAACAAATGAAACAAATATATGAGATTATGACATAATGTGACTTGGAGTCATGCTTAACCTACCTGAGAATCTCAAAGAACTGAAAACGTTGAATGAAAATCAATATAAAAGGGAAATAAGTTCTGTGATTTACCCATAATGGGGATATGAAGATTCAGCCACTTTGCATATGCATCTTACCACGTGCAGCTATTAATTTTTCTCAATGTAAATTCCAGTTCCAAAGAGTACATGTGGGAATTTCTAAGACCAGTATTATGTTAAATTTCTTAAGTTTTGCTTTCCACAATTCAGAAAGATTATTGGGGCTTTTACTTGTTTTATCATGGCTTAATAAGGATAATTTCATCAAGGTGAGCCCTTAGAATCAAAATATCTTAACGTACTAGAGTAGAGGAAAGCATCTAAATAGTATCCATCAGTCTTTTCATTTCAGTTTAGAGAGAAAGAGCCCTTAGAAGTGAGTGCCTTTGTCAAAGTCTGAAAAGGATCTTCAGGGATCTCTAGTGTCCTCAAAATTTTATCATGAGAAGTTGATAGAATGCTCATCCTTTGCACATATGAAAGTTTAACAAATAATTCTGTGAAAGATAAAATCATGTACAAATAAAATGAACACATCAGATTTTATGAAGCTCATTAATGAGAGAATCCCTAAGATGTTTCAAATATTCAAATAATTTAATGAACCAGGTGTGTATAGGCAATGTTATGATTGATTGTTGTATACAAAATTGGTTAATATCTCCCCAAAAAACAATAAACTGTTAACACTGGCATTATCTGTTCCATTGGACAGAAATTATTTGAATCTCTACTAAATCAAAAACCATATAATAAACTTTGATCCTGAATGAAATGTAATATAGACCAGATAGTACGTAGTCAATCTCAGCACCTCACTGAAATAACATCCAGGAATTTCTTTACCTTCTTTCTACATTTTGAATTATTTTTGTGATAGTCTTTGTAGAAAGTATATTTCCAAAATATAGACATTTCTGTATAGTCTTGCCTTCAGGGTTTTTAAGAATTGCATGAAATGGAATAAGTGAAAACCTGTGTGTAAACAAAAAGTACAGGTGCATTTTGTTGCTTCATAAATATAAATATTCATTTTGTAGAAAAAATATTATTTTGTTAGTTTTGATGTTATAAATTAGCTATTTCCTTGTAATGAAATTTTATTTTGAATTCCAATCAGTGAAGTTTGTAGAGCAAACTCCTCCACTCCACACAGATATATCACAAGCCCCAAGACTTGTCAAGTGGCAGTCTTTCCTTAACTATAAAATTAAAGTGTGTCATCTGTCTCTCCAAATCTCTTGACGTGTCTGTGCTTTGCAGAGTGTAGATTTTGTGAACTCTCCTTTTCAGTTAGGGAATTGTCACATTTATATATTTTTATAGCTTTCATTTCGTGAATTATTGGCTATCATATGATGGCAATGTGTGTTATTAAAAATATAATTGAGGAATTCCATAGCATTTTTGCCAGCTACTTTAGTGTTTTGTATTATGAATGACCATTTTTAGCAGAAATACTCCCCTTAAGACCCTGCAGTTGACCTTGTGCTTGCCTGTTTGGTGAATTGAAAGGTCAGGGCCCAGAGGCAATGTCAATTTTTGATCAGACAAAAAAAAAAAAAAAAAAAAAAGAATGATTAAAGGTACAAGTAGTAGTCTAATTCCTTATTGACAGAACTTTTCTAAGCCCATTTGAGAGAGACTGTCAGCTCTCTGCAAATGTCAAGTCCATGCCTGATGCTTCTGGACAAATGAAGAGTAATACTTAGAAAAGTGTAAAGAAGGTTAAGTTTTTATTTGGAACCCTTACACATTCGCTTTTGTAAATCTCCCTTCACTTTTATATCCTTATTCACTGTGAATCTTTAAGATGCAAAATATAAAAACTATTAGATGCAAAGTGAAAGTGAAGTCGCTCAGTCGTGACCGACTCTTTGTGACCCCATGGACTGTAGCCTACAAGGCTCCTCCGTCCATGGGATTTTCAAGGCAAGAGTACTGGAGTGAGTTGCCATTTCCTTCTCCAGGAGAGCTTCCCAACCCAGGGATTGAACCTGGGTCTCCCGCATTGTAGGCAGACGCTTTACCTTACAGGGAAGCCTTACATGCAAGCCCTATGCAGATCAGGAAGATAATAACACTGCACAGGTGAAGTATGATGGATATTGAAGGAAACTTGAGTGTGTATGTGTGTAAGTGTATTTTAAGACAAGAGAATTTCCTTTGTGTTCTGATGTGACTACACTTCTTTGTGAGCTGTATGCTGCTAGAAATTCCAGTTTTTCAAGAAAAACTAGAAATCTATAAGTGAAATATTTTAATTGGCTTAATTTTTATAAGACATTAATAATGGTCAAATAAAAAACATCTGACTAAATTATAGACATGCCTCAGTTCAGTACAGTTGCTCAGTCGTGTCTGACTCCTTGTGATCCCAAGGACTTCAGCACGCCAGGCCTCCCTGTCCGTCACCAACTCCCAGAGTTTACTCAAACTCATGTCCATTGAGTCAGCCATCCAACCATATCATCCTCTGTCATCCCCTTCTACTCTTGCCTTCAACCTTTCCCAGCATCAGGGCCTTTCCCAATGAGTCAGTTCTTTGCATCAGGTGGCCAAAGTATTGGAGTTTCAGCTTCAGCATCAGTGATTCCAATGAATATTCATGACTGATTTCCTTTAGGATGGATTGGTTGGATCTCCTTCCTGTCCAAGGGACTCTCAAAAGTCTTCTCCAACACCAGAGTTCAAAAGCATCGTTTCTTTAGTGCTCAGCTTTCTTTCTAGTCCAACTCCACATCCATACACGATTATTGGAAAAACCACAGCTTTGACTAGATGGACCTTTGTTGGCAAAGCAATGTCTCTTCCTTTTAATATGCTGTCTAGGTTGGTCATAGCTTTTCTTCCAAGGAACAAGCGTCTTTTAATTTCATGGCTGCAGTCACCATCTGCAGTGATTTTGGAGCCCCCCCAAATAAAGTCAGCCACTGTTTCCACTGTTTCCCTATCGATTTTCCATGAAGTGGGACCAGATGCCATGATTTTAGTTTTCTGTGTATTGAGTTTTAAGCCAACTTTTTCATTCCCCCTTTCACTTTCATCAAGAGGCTCTTTAGTTCTTTGCTTTCTGCCAAAAGGGTGGTGTCATCTGCATATCTGAGCTTATTGATATTTCTCCCGGCAATCTTGATTCCAGCTTGTGCTTCTTCCAGCCCAGAGGTTCTCATGTTGTACTCTGCATATAAGTTAAATAAGCAAGGTGACAATATACAATCTTGACATGCTCCTTTTCCTATTTGTAACCAGTCTGTTGTTCCATGTCCAGTTCTAGTTGTTGCTTCCTGACCTGCATACAGGTTTCTCAAGAGGCAGGTCAGGTGGTCTGGTATTCCCATCTCTTTCAGAATTTTCCACAGTTTATTTTTCCACAGTTTATTTTGATCCACTCGGTCAAAGGATTTGTCACAGTCAATAATGCAAAAGTAGATGGTTTTATGGAGCTCTCTTGCTTTTTCGTTAATCCAGGGGATGTTGGCAATTTGCTCTTTGGTTCCTCTTTTTCTAAATCCAGCTGAATATCTGGAAGTTCACAGTTTACATACTGTTGAAGCCTGTCTTGAAGAATTTTGAGCATTACTTTGCTAGTGTGTGAGATGAGTGCAATTGTGCTGTAGTTTGAGCATTCTTTGGCATTGCCTTTCTTTGGGGTTGAAATGGAAACTGACCTTTTCCAGCCCTATGGCCACTGCTGAGTTCTCCAAATTTGCTGGCATACTGAGTGCAGTGCTGTAACAGCATCATCTTTTAGGATTTGAAATAGCTCAACTGGAATTTCATCACCTCCACTAGCTTTGTTTGTAGTAATGCTTCCTAAGGCCCACTTGACTTCACATTCCAGGATGCTTTGCTCTAGGTGAGTGATCACACCATCATGATTATCTGGGTCATGAAGATCTTTTTTGTATAGTTCTGTGTGTTCTTGCCATCTCTTCTTAGTATATTCTGGTTCTATTAGGTCCATCCCATTTCTATCCTTTATTGTCCCCATCTTTGCATGAAATATTCTCTTTGTATCTCTAATTTTCTTGAAGTGATCTCTAGTCTTTCCCATTCTATATAGACATGCCTAGATTATCTTAAATCTTGAAATTGTTCTTCATGGCACTAGCATGGCCAAATTAAAAAATATATTTAGCTATCTCAAAGAGTTGTAAAATTCATTTGCTATTCAGGTGGTAGGAGCAGTATTTAAAAATGAAAGAAAATTATTTGGCAAGTACAATATTTATGATAAAAATAAGCTCATTTATAGTAAATACCAGAGTAAACTATGCAACAATATGTAAATAATCTAAGAAGTAAAATTAAAGATTTTTCAAATGTGTTATCACTCATGTTTTATCTATTTATTTAGAAATAAAATTCCATTATGTGGCGAAACGGCTTAAAATATGTATTGAGTATTCATAGTATGATGTGTCCAAATGCCCTGGCTGAAATGTCATGTCAGTTTAGCTAAAAATAAATGGCCTAGAATCTCTAGTAGCAAAGCATCACCACTTAGTGAATTTGCCAAGGTCTTAGTGACTACTTAGAGTGACTAAATCATGGGAAAGCTAATGAAATAAATTTCCCCTGGATACTCTTAGAATCCTTGCTTAAGTTAAAATGCACAATACGATGTTTTGGACTGGCCAGACTGCAGCCACGTCTCTCGCAGATGATATGTACATTCTTTTCAGCACAAGTTACTGTTCTAAGAGCCAAAATATCTTATAATATTTAGCAGAAGTAGTTTTTCTTGACAAGAATCCTCCATTGAGTCAATTAACCTCTTAATTCTCAGCATCCTCATCTATTATTATCATTATTTTTACAAAATATCAGAATACTATAATTTCTAGTTTCTACTCCTGAAAAATAATTTTTAAATGTATGTCATAGAAGCAGATGATCTTTGATAGAGACCTGTCACCTCAGGGAAAGTGAGAAATGTATTGTTACATTTAGAAATGTAGTTTTGGTGATGCTGATTTAAAATACACTGATATTAAGAAAAAAATCACCTTTGTAACATGCTTAGTACTTCATCCCTACAGATAAGGTGAGGTTTTGCTTATTTAATTAATCAGGCGTCTAAATGATTTAATCTTAAAGAACTTAGAAAATGCCTAACTAATACATAATGAATTCATGCATAAGTCTACCAGGCATCTTTGGTCTATTCTTAAGAATCTTAAAGAGCTAGTCATGATTTGCTGCATTATTTACTATACTTACTAGAGAAAAAATAATAAATATTTGATAATATAAAGAATAAATTTAAAATGCACATTATTCTACCACTCAGTTATAAATACAATATCATGGTAGATTTCCAAGTTTGCAATACATGTATAATTTTTCCTATTTAGTGTTGGTGTAGCTCACATATGCAATAACTTATTTTTCAATTAGTTTTGTAATGTAGATGTGTCATATAATTTGTAAAGTTCTCATAAACAGCATATCATGGCAACAAAAACTTATATAACCAGTAACAAATTACCAAAAACTTAGTGACTTAAAACAGCATAAATTTATTCTTACACAGTTATGAGATTCAAAAGACTAAAGTGCCTTTAGAACCTAGCATTTCTTCTGGAGACTGTAGAGGAGAATCTGTTTCTCCGCATTTCTAATTTTAAAGGCAACCTGCATTTCTTGGCTTGTGACCCCTTCTCTGTCTTCAAAGCCAGCAGTCTAGAAATTTTTCTTCTCTTATTTCCTTCCTCCCTCTCATAAAGGACCTTGTAGATTTTATCAAGCAGATTTAGAGAGGATAATTCAGGATAGCTAACTTCAAAATTATTGATCAAATCTCACCTACAAGTAGAAGGTAAAAGATTCATTTTACCATATAAAGTGGTTAATAACAGGTTTGGGGGTTAGGAGAATGACATTTTTAGTGCTATTATTCTGTGCACAGTGTAACCCTATTTTTGACTTTGCTGTTTTTTTTTTTTTTTTCTCCCCTTGTCATTTATCTATAACACTGCATTTTACATACATATACTTTTGTGTTTTTTTTTTTTTTCAGATAACTTCAAAAAATGATCTGTTTTACTTTCAGAATAGATCTGTAGAAGTGTAACTATTAACGGACTTCTGTGTGATTTTTTGTTGTTGTTCAGTAGCCCAATTGTGTCTGACTCTTTGTGACCCCATCTGTGTAATTAGTGTTTCTTAATTATATATACACACACAATGGGATATTACTCAGCCATAAGAAAGAATTAAATGATGCCATCTGAAGCAACATGGATGGACCTAGAGATTGGCATACTGAATGAAGTAAGGCAGAGAAAGACACATATCATATACCATTTATATGGGGAATCTAAAATATAATATAAATGAACTTATTTACAAAACAGAAGTAGACTTACAGACATAGAAAACAAACTAATGGTTGCCAAAAGGGAAATAGGGGGTGGAGGAGGAGTAGGGATAATTTAGGAGTTTGGGATTAACAGATGCAAATTACTCTCTATAAAATAAGCAACAAGGACCTATTATATAACCTAAGGAGCTATGTATTCAGTAATTTGTAACCTATAATCTTAAAAATAATATATATAAATACATACAGTTATAAATACATTCAGTTATATATATAACTGAATCACTTTGTTGTCAATGCCAAGAGAACATTGTGTTTCAATTATACTTCAATAAAAACAAGAGATTAGGTTAACTCTTCTTAAATAGTTGTAAAAGATTGTATTTGTTGGGCAATCTTTTGGTCCCCTTGGCCCTTTCTTTTCCTCCCTTTACATGGCCACTCTGACATGTGCTGTACAGAACTATTTCTGAATCTTGGTGTGTCCAAGTTTTCTTACACAGGTGAGTTGTCACAGAGGTTGCTTCTACTGCCTGAAATTCACTTATACTCAAGTATCTGTGACAAACCGCTCCTTACTCTTCAGATCTGTCTGCCTATCAATACCATGTATAATCAAATTAGTGCTATTTAGAAGATATTTTCTAATTTATAAATAGCATTCACATCCTAATACAAAATACCTAGTTTTAAACACTGAAATTCATAGATTTTCCCATCTTTTGATAATGTTCCAGATATGCCAAAATTTTAATTTAAAAGGAGAAAAATACCAAGATTATGTTAGAAATAGTATATATGATGTTCAAACTTGCTTTTACTCTGTGATAATGAAGTCTTTCCCATTAATTAGTGAAAGTTTTTTGTTGTTGTTGTTTTTGTTGGTTTGTTTTTAATGTTTAAATTTTGAAATAATTGTGTATACACAGGAAGTTGCAACAATAGTAGAGATGTCTAGCATACACTTTTACTTTCTTAATGGTGATATCATACATAATTGTAGTACACTATTCAAACTTTATTTTGGGGGGCTCCAAAATCACTGCGGATGGTGATTGTAGCCATAAAATTAAAAGAATCTTACTCCTTGGAAGTAAAGTTATGAGCAACCTAGAAAGCATATTAAAAAGCAGAGACATTACTTTGTCAACAAAGGTCCGTCTGGTCAACACTATGGTTTTTCCAGTAGTCATGTATGGATGTGAAAGTTGGACTATAATGAAAGCTGAGCACCGAAAAATTGATGCTTTTGAACTGTGGTGCTGGAGAAGACTCTTGAGAATCCCTTGGACTGCAAGGAGATCCGACCAGTCCATCCTAGAGGAGATCAGTCTTGGGTGTTCATTGGAAGGATTGATGTTGAAGCTGAAGCTCCAATACTTTGGCCACCTGATGTGAAGTGTTGACTCATTGGAAAAGACTCTGATGCAAAGATTGAGAGCAAAAGGAGAGGGGATGACAGAGGATGAGATGGTTGGATGGCATCTCCGACTCAATGGACATGAGTTTGGGTAAGCTCTGGGAGTTGGCGATGGACAGGGAGGCCTGGTGTGCAGCAGTTCATGGGATCACAAAGAGTCAGATATGACTGAGCATCTGAAACTGAACTGAACCGATTAAAACTAGGCAACTGACATTGGTACATTGTGGTGATGATTACAGTGTAAGCTGCATTGTATGAAATATAGGTCTTCCTAGGTTTGTGATAAAGCACAGTTTTTGGAACCTTTGGGATATGAGTACTTTTAATTTCTGTTTATTTTCTATAAGATTCCCATAGTTCACAACCTGAATACAGCAGACAAAATTCATTATTGTTATATTTTTTTCTGGAAGTTTCTCAGGTGTTGCAGGGTAAAGAATCTGCCTGCCAATGCAGGAGATGCAAGAGACGTGAGTTTCATTTCTCAGTGGGGAAAATCCTCTGGAGAAGGAAATGGCAACGTGCTCGAGTATTCTTGCCTGAAACATTCCATGGACAGATGCGCCTCGAGGGCTATGGTCCGTGGGGTTGCAAAGAGTCAAACATGACTGTGCATGCATGCACATATTCCCTCTGGGATTTCTTCATGACTAATTTGCAGCATGGGAAGTCATTAATTTTAGAGCAACTCAAAGGTATTAAAAGAGGTTCTCAGGGAATGGGGAACCATGGCTATGTTACTCTAATAACTTTTTTTTTAAGCTTTTAATTTTTTAAAGGGTTTAGATTGGAATAATTCCTAGTGAACCTCATGTTTAACATTCTGTGGTTTTGTATACCTTCAAGATATAAGCATTAAAGTCTGAGGAATTTGCATATGATATGCCTAATTTGACAGTTCTCATTTAGAAACTCAATAACATCCCTCTTGCCAGGAGAAGATAGTCTTATTAAATACAGTTATATTTTACTTTATCTAAGTGATATGAATAATCTTATTCAAAAGATAAGCAATAAAATGATGATATGAAGAATATCTTTCTGATATACAGGAAAACACGTTATTTGCTCTATGATTACATGTATTATCAGAACAAAAGCTGTATTTATTTTGATTGTCAATCATTTGGATGTGCCAGTGACATTATATGGCATCTTGATTTAAACATGAGTGTCTAACAAATATATTTGCTTCTTCCTTCTTTCTAAATATGCTAAATTCTTAATGGAAAATTATAAAAAAGGTGAACTAATTGCTAGACTCTGATATTTTAATATAAAAGCATATGAAAAGATAAATCATTGCCATAGGAACAATTCTACTATTCTACAGTGTAATTATCATTGTAATAAGAGATCCAGCTTTTGCTCCTTATAACAACAATATCTTGTTCTTAAAATTCATTCTACCATATATCTTTTAACAACAATATCTGAAACCTTTAAAAAAGCAACACTATAACAAGACTATGAGTTATTTGGAAGTTTTTGAGGGTATATGTTGGTATATTATTTTATTTAAAATATTTTTTTTTTGACTATCAACTATTTGATAGGTACTGTGGCTTAGAGTCTAAAATATCACTAGCCTCCTTCTGGTTCTCACTATTCATGCCTCTTTACTATAAAGTTTAACAAAACAACATGAAGTTCAAATACCGATCACTTTTCTTTGTGGGGTTAAAGCGTCTACCTGTAATGTGGGAGACGTGGGTTCGATTCCTGGGTTGGGAAGATCCCCTGGAGAAGGAAATGGCAACCCACTCCAGTATTCTTGCTTGGAGAACCCCATGGAGAGAGGAGCCTGGTGGGCTACAGTCCATGGGGTCGCAAAGAGTCGGACATGACTGAGCGACTTCACTTCACTTTCACTTTCTTTGTGGCCACCATTCCTTGCTTCTTTGTTCTATAACTCAAGTCCAGACAGACAAACACAGGCACACCCACTCACCTTTTCCCTCTGTAAATTACTCAAAATGAACAGGTTAATTATAGTACATGAGGTAATACCACCAAACATAATCACTAATTCTAGATTTAGTGTGATTTTTATGACAAAATACAATTATTTATCATTGATTCTTATATGCTTAATGCTATTGAGTATAGAGCTTAGATAACAAAAAACTACAGTTTATCTAGAAATAGTATCTGTAATAATTAGGTAATAGGGAATCAATCACTTTTGTATAAATAAGCAGATAGCTTTTTAAAATTTAACAGTAAGCAGCTTCCTCAAAAATACAGACACACACACACACACACACACGCGCACATGATTCTTATAGGATAGCTTAGAAATTAGCACATATTAAAGTGATAGAGGATGCGATGTTTGGATGGCATCACCGACTTGATATACATGAGTTTGAGCAAGCTCTAAGAGTTGGGATTGACAGGGAGGCCTGACATGCTGCAGTCCGTGGGGTCGCAAAGAGTTGGACAGGACTGAGGGACTAAACTGAACTGAATGCCAGAGTATAGAGCTTCCCAGATGACTCAGTGGTAAAGAATCCTCCTGCAAATGCACGAGAGGCAGGTTTGATCCCTGGGTTGGGAAGATCCCTTTGAAAGGTTGTTGCTGAACAATGCAAAGACCCAGGGATTCTTGGCATCCAGAGGAGAAGAATTCAATCTGGGGCCAGCCAGAGATGGGGCTTGATCGCTCAGAGATTTTGTGTGATAAAGTGTTATTAAAGTATAAAGGAGATAGAGAAAGCTTCTGACATAGGCATTAGAAAGGGGCAGAAAGAGTACCTGCTTGCTAGTGTTACCCATGGAGTTATATACTCTCTAATTAGTTATTAGAAATAAAGTAAAAGTGAAGTCACTCAGTCATGTCTGACTCTTTGCGACTCTTATGGACTGTAGCCTACCATGTTCCTCCTTCCATAGGATTCTCTAGGCAAGAATACTGAAGTGGGTTGCCATTTTCTTTCTCCGGGGGATCTTCCCAACTCAGGGATTGAACCCGGGTCTCCCACATTCCAGGCAGACACTTTAACTTCTGAGCCACCAGGGAAGCAGTGAATCAAAAGAACGTCTGGAGGTTGTAAAGACCTCACTAGACCTACTCCCATAATTTACACCTTAAGATAATAGGATTAGCCAGAAGGTTTTTTCCAGAGACTATCCTCAAGCAGGATATATTATTGTTATATAATCCTAAGGAATGTAGAGAGACAAAAAAGTTTGTCCTTTCCTCCTCCTTGAGAATTCCAGACCCCTCTCTCCTTGGGGACCCCTGGATTTCTTATCAATCTGCCTAGGAAATGACTCTCTCATTCCCCTCTTTTCTTTTAGGTGAATTATGTTGCCAAGGGAAAGGGGCATCATTTTCTTTCCATAACTACTTCCTGCTGTTTAGGGGCATTGTCCTTAAATTGTTAGGGCAACATATTCTCCTAACCCTCATATTGAGGGACTCTGATCCAGAGGCCTCAAGTAATAGTTGGAGGAGGCTGTGGCACTCATAGGAGCTTGGACAGCCATTTGTAACTTAAAAGCTTTTAGACGGTTAGAAAACCCCATTATACAGTTACAGATGTAAGGCAAAATAATCATTAAAACAAGTTAAGATCAAAATGAAAAGTCACATTATGTCCATAGTTACATCAGTCTATCTTAAGGTTGTTAGATGTCATCAGTTTAAGAAGAGGCATCACATGCAGTTGTTGTCGAAGGTATTCACAGACTTGGAGAAAGTCTTTTCCTTGAAGTGGATATGTCCACCACAGGAAGTCTTCCACTGATGAAGACGGGAGCACTCCACAGACCCAGCAGTTAGACTGATTATGAAATGCTGCATAGGAGTGAGCCCAGGACAAGAAGGCATTGTCAAGAGGATCAAACGGCAGACTCAGGATTTTTGGAGTCAGCATAAGTAGGCTCACATAGATTACCAGGCCCATCTGAAAAGTACAAAGTCAGAGCATATAAAGTAAAGACATAAAATGAAGTCACTTAGTTCTCATCAGGGTGCCATCTCTTAACTCGAGCGTGATGTACCCACTAATCAATTCCTGGCACTTTGACAGCTGTGGGAGAAGAAAGAATAACCTGGTAAGGGCCTTCCCAGAGGGGCTCAAGGGATGGGACCCCAGACCCCAATGTTTTATGAGGACCTCAGTTCCTTGCTTAAAGTCTTCCTGTCTAGAGGCTTGCTTGACTCAGAGGCTGGGTCAGGATTCGTCTCCTGGAGTTCTGTTAATGCCTGTTGAAAAGCTGAGATCTGAGTTACATAGCTAGTTAATTCCAAGGCTTCAGGGTCTATAAAAATGCTTGTGCATAAGAAAGGCCTTGCATAAATACATCAAAAGAGGGACAGTCCCTCCTTTTGGGGGCCATTTCAAGCCCTCATTAAAGCTATGGGTAAGGCTTTAATCCAATTGTCCTGTGTTTCTTGAGTTAATTTGCACAGATGTCTTTCGATAATGTCATTAGCTTTTTCAAACTTTCCTGAGAATTGGGGTCTCCAGGAACAGTGTAAGTAATATTCTATTCCTAGAGTGTTTGAGCCACATTAGGCATTACTGACAAAATAGAGGCACAGTGCCAACCCCCTCTCCTCATCTTGCAGGCACGGTCCCGGGATGAAGGAGTTAGGCCTTGTGATTCTGACTTGTTCTTTCCTTTCTTTGGTTGAGTTGGCTGAAAAGAATGTTAAGATGCTTGAGAGAAGCATGAGAAAGCACAAAGCCTTCTACAGTTGTGCCCAGAAAATAATCTATAAAGTAACCATTGACATTTGCTCAAGGATCTTTACAAAGAATGTCCCAGGATGAGCACATAGGCCACAGCTTGAGGCCATGGGAAGGATTGTTATCTGAGACCTGTTTGTGAGGGAAATATTTATGGCAAAAGAAGTTTACTGAGTTTAGTGTTTAAGAATAAATAAGAATAGCTAGAAGCCTTTTTAGGAGATAGTGATCTTAAGATGCTAGGGGCAAACAGGATTTGGAAAGATAAATAAACTGGGGAATGTAGTATGAGTTACAATGTAATCACAAGTTAAGTATAGGACACATAAGAGAAAGTAGATAATAGATAGTAAATCCGATTCTGCTGAAGCAGGAACTCTGTTTAAAGGACAACAGTGATTTCTGGAGAAAGTAAATTTGGGTGGGGGAAACTGAAAATGTCAAACCTCTGACCTAATGCTTTTGTCAAAGTATAAAAGAGAACCTGAAGCTTGAAATAAACATGTATTTCTGTACTATGAGTCAGAGGCTACATCATCATCTGCTGACACAGCTCACCCCTTTAGGCTGATTCCCTGGCTGCTGGAGTTGAACTCCGGCACTAGAGCTTTAGACACCCCCTGAGTTACAGCAGCTTTAAAGGCGGATCCATTGTCACTCTAAAGGCTCCGTGGCAGCCCACACCTGGGGATAATTTCATGGATTAAAATCTTTATAACCTTAGCCTGCTCACTACAACAGGGAAAAGCCTCAATCCATCTAGTAAAAGTATCTACCCAAACTTGTAAGCAAGAATATCCGTTAGCTTTTGGCATATGAGTAAAATCAATTTCCCAATCCTCTCCAGGACACTTTCCACTTCGTTGTAATCCAGATTTTGCTAGCTTTTCAGTCTTTGGGTTATTTTTCTGACAAACCTCACACCTTTTGGTACTGTTCTTTAAAGTTTTCATTACATTTTTACCTTCAAACAAACAAGAAGCCATCTGATAAGTACTCTCTGCACCCAAATGAAAACTCTGGTGTAAACCCTTAAGAATTTTTCATTGAGCATTTTCAGGAATTATTAATCGTCCATCCTCAGACTGTAACCATCTTTTATCAGTAATCTTTGCTCCTCTTTTCTCATATCTTTCTAATTCTTCCTCATTATTTTGTGGTTTCTCCTGTTCCATAGGACCTGTCCATATCAAAGGCATCTGTAGTGAAGGGTTTTGGTAAAGTGCTGCTTTTCTGGCTTCACAGTCACCCAGCTGATTACCTTCAGCTACTTTACTGCCACCCCTGTTGTGTCCTTTGCAATGCATAGCAGCTACTTCTTTAGGACAATATATATCAGTTAAAAGTCTCTTATCTCTCTGAAATGTTTAGTAGGTTCTCCTGTTGCTGTTTTAAACTGTCTTTCTTTCCATATAGAAGCATGAGCATGTAAAGTCAAATAAGCATACTTAGAATCAGTGTAGATATTTACCCGCTGCCCTTTGCTTAACTCTAGAGCTCAGATCAGAGCCACAAGCTCTGCTAACTGAGCACTGGTTCCTTGGGAGGGAGATTTTGCTTCTAAAACCTGTTTGGCAGTAACCACAGCATAACCTGCTTTATGCTTTCCATCCTGAACAAAAGAACTGCCACCAGTAAATATTTCCATGTCAGGATTGTCTAATGGGGTATCTATGAGATCTTTCTGAGCTGTATAGTTTAAAGTTAGGAATTGGGAACAATTGTGATCAGGTGTTTCATTTTCCTTCTCAGGAAGCAAAGTGGCAGGATTTAAATTTCCACAAATTTTAAGCTTAGTTACTGGTCCTTCTAACAACAATGACTGATATTTTAGAAGCCTACTGTCTGTCATCCAAATATTAACCTTAGAATTTAAGATTCCACTCACATCATGAGAAGTCAGTACAGTAAGGTTTTGTCCATTAATTATTTTCAAAGCTTCAGGTGCTAATAAAGCCACTGCCCCGATTAGTCTTAGGCAGGGGGGCCACCGCATGAAATTACATCTAATTATCTGCTCAGATAAGCAGTAGGTTGCTGGTGAGGTCCTCGGGGTTGTGTCAAAACTCCCAAGGCCACACCTTTTCTTTCAGTGACAAACAAATAAAATTCTGACCCTGTGGGCAAGCTCAGAGTGGGAGCTTGCAGGAGAGCATTCTGAAGAACCTTAAAAGCCTTTTGAGTATCTGGAGACCAAACCAGTTTGTCGATTTGGGCCTGCTGAGTTTCAGCTATAAGTGTATATAAAGGCTGGGCAAGTTCCCCAAAACATGGAATCCAAAGGCTACAGTAACCTGTGATTCCCCAAAATCCCCAAAATTGTCTTAAAGTCATAGGTAGGGGATGATTTAGTATAGGTTTAATTCTCTGGGGGCCTATGGCCCTAGTGCCTTCTGATATGATTAGACCCAGATATCTAATAGATTGTTGACAAAGCTGAGCCTTTTCTCTTGATGCCTTGTAACCGCAGCCTGCCAGAAAGTTTAAGAAATCTTCTGAGGCTCTTGAACAAGCTTCCTCTATCTCAGCACAGAGCAAAATATCATCTACGTATTGTAACACCACTACTTCAGGGCTATTAAAGTTTTGTAGGTCCTGTGACAAACTTTGTCTAAATAAGTGAGGACTGTCATGAAATCCCTGGGGCAAAACTGGCCAGGTTAATTGAGAAGCTGGCTGCATAGGGTCCTTAAAGGCAAATAGAAATTGTTTTTCCTCTGCCAAAGGTGCTGAATAGAAGGCATCTTTCAAATCAATTACTGGGAAATATTTGGCTCATTCAGGAATTTCAGACAATAGAGTATAAGGATTAGGCACCATGGGGTGTAAAGGAACTACAGCCTCATTTATTATTCATAAATCTTGGACTAGTCTCCATTTACCATTTTATTTCTTTATATCCAAAATAGGAGTGTTGCATGGATTGTTAAAGGGAAGTAATAGTCCCTGCTTCTTTAAATTCTCAATGATAGGTTTTAACCCTTCCTTAACCTCAGGTTTCAGTGGGTACTGCTTCTTATGTGGAAATAAGTGCAGGTCTTTGAGCTTGACAACTACAGAAATAGCATTTTGTGCTCGACTCACAGATTTTCCATCAGCCCATACTCTAGGACTTACATTTTGTTCAATTAAAGAGACAGAAAGGGAAGGCTCCATACTCATGAAAACAGAGGCATGGACCTTGTTCAGTATCAGTTCAGTTCAATTCAGTCACTCAGTCGTGTCCGACTCTTTGCGACCCCATAAATCGCAGCACGCCAGGCCTCCCTGTCCATCACCAACTCCCGGAGTTCACTCAGACTCGCATTCATCGAGTCAGTGATGCCATCCAGCCATCTCATCCTCGGTTGTCCCCTTCTTCTCCTGCCCCCAATCCCTCCCAGCATCAAAGTCTTTTCCAATGAGTCAACTCTTCACATAAGGTGGCCAAAGTACTGGAGTTTCAGCTTTAGCATCATTCCTTCCAAAGAAATCCCAGGGTATATCCCTCCCCAAAGGGGTGAAGGAGATTCTGGCATGATCAGAAACTCATGTGAAAATAGCACAGAGTCTCAGTTATAGCTTAAAGAACTGAAGTAATACCTTTTGACTCGTCGAGATAGTCGCATTATGGAAGCGGATTGGTAAGAAAGTGGGCCAGGGGCTTCAGTTAGCATGGAGTAAGTTGCCCCAGTATCTAAAAGGAAATCAATGGATTGGTCCCCCACAGTTATTAATACCCAGGGTTCCTCGGGTGTAATTAGGATGGGAGCTTGTGTGGGGATCCCCGGGCACCTTCAGTCCTGATTGTCTTGCAGGTCCGATCCCTGGAACCTAAGCCTCTGGGAGCAGTTTCTCTTCCAGTGTGGTCCTTTGCAGACCCAACATGGAGCCAGGGGCAGCTTAGATGCCTAAGTATAATCCCGCTTGAGGTGCCCCTCCTTTTCATAGTAATAGCCAGCCCATCTCTTTTCACCTGGGTCCCTCTGGGCATTTTTCTCAGGCTATTTAAGAACATTTTTCATAGCCATTACAAAGGCTTCCGCCATTTCCTTTGTCTTTTTCTGACTTTCTTTTCTTCATATTCCCTACCATAATAGACTATCTGAGCCAGTTGTAACAGAGTATCTAGAGACTGATTTGGTCCATACGCCCATTTTAATAATTTCTGGAAGATACCTGGATCCGACTGAGTTAGAAATCTATCCTTTAAGATCACTTTTCTTTTTAAAAAATATTTTAAAATATAAAGTTATTTTATTTGGAAGCTAATTATTTTAGAATATTGTATTGGTTTTGCCATACATCAACATGAATCCACCATGGGTGTACATGTGTTCCCCATCCTGAACCCCCCTCCGACCTCCCTTCCCATACCATCCCTCTGGGTCATCCCAATGCACCAGCCCCAAGCATCCTGTATCTTGCATTGAACCTGGACTGGTGATTCATTTCATATATGATATTATACATGTTTCAATGCCATTCTCCCAAATCATCCCACCCTCTCCCTCTCCCACAGAGTCCAAAAGACTATTCTATACATCTGTGTCTCTTTTGCTGTCTCACATAGAGTTATCATTACCATCTTCCTAAATTCCATATATATGCGTTAGTATAATGTATTGGTGTTTTTCTTTCTAGCTTACTTCACTCTGTATACTAGGCTCCAGTTTCATCCACCTCATTAGAACTTGATTCAAATGTATTCTTTTTAATGGCTGAGTAATACTCCATTGTGTATATGTACCACAGCTTTCTTATCCATTCATCTGCTGATGGGCATCTAGGTTGCTTCCATGTCCTGGCTATTATAAACATTGCTGTGATGAACATTGGGGTACACGTGTCTCTTTCAATTCTGGCTTCCTCGGTGTGTATGCCCAGTATTAGGATTGCTGCATCATAAGGCAGTTCTATTTCCAGTTTTTGAAGGAATCTCCACACTGTTCTCCATAGTGGCTGTACTAGCTTGCATTCCCACCAACAGTGTAAGAGGGTTCCCTTTTCTCCACACCCTCTCCAGCATTTATTGCTTGTAGACTTTTGGATCACAGCCATTCTGACTGGCGTGAAATGGTAAGATCACTTTTCCCTCTTCACTTTCAGGATCAATCTCAGTGAATCTGTGAAGGGCTTATCTCAGTCTATCTAGGAATTTACCAGGAGCTTCCTTCTCTTCCTGTTCTATGTCTGCCAATTTACCATAGTTTAAAGGACAATATGACTCTGATCCCATCTTCCTTTGGCTGTGTTGTAGTCCCAGTCTGATTCTGTAATTCGGACCACCTGATTCCCAGTGGGGAGGGCAGTTGTCTCATCCTCCCTCTTCCCTACTGATTCATTACCAAACCATTTATCTCCATAAGCAACCAATTTTCCCAAAAGTCGAGTCTTTGAGTCAGGAGTCAGCATTTGTCCCAAGATATACATCACATCCTTCCAAATAATGTCATAAAGCAGAGTAACACATTTAAAAGCTCTAAAATATATTTTTTTCTGGGTCCTCTAAATAGTCTCCCAGATCCTCCTTGATTTTTTGAATTTATTGATAAGGAAAAGGCTTATTAACTCTCATAGACTGATTATTTCTCCTGGTGGGTGCTTCACGAAGAGGCAACAACTTGTGTTCCTCAGTCTCTCTGGCTGCTCTGTGCATATGATCCCAGAGATAGATTGGAGAAACCTCCTTTTCTTTATCTCTTTGTCTCCTGTCCTCCATCTCATCTTGCAAAGTAGGAGGACAGGAGGGAGCTGAAAGTGTCACACCCAAATCCATACCCTTAGGACCTAAGTCTGGCATATTTCGCCGAGAGAAAAAGGGCAAGACATATGCTACTTCTACCCATTTTCCTTGTTTTCTACAGAACCGGTCTAATTGTAAAACAGTATTATACTTAAGAGACCCTCCAACCAGCCACCATTCACCATCCTCCACTGGATACTGTGGCCATGCAGTATCACATAGGAAGACCAGGTGTGTCTTCTTTAAGCCTTGGGGATCAAATCTATCCGTTTTTTCAGGATAGAGTTCAAAGGAGTGAGGCTGGAATTGTTAGCTCTTATCTGTAAGAGAGAAAAAAAGTGACCAGTGCCCTCTTTCTACGAGAGGCATCCCTCCCTGCTCTAGATTGGGGTATAGACAGAATTTACACCAAAGCTTTTCTTTCCTGGTCGGATTTAGTCTGTCCCTTACCGATGCAGGTGACCTACTCATCCTTCCCGGTTCTACCACCAAGATGGGGTGGAGATGCATCAGGGGTAGGCCTGAAGGCATCCCTGACTGATGTCCAGCTCCTCACCATCAAAACCTGGCTTGCCTCTGATGCCACCCGGGGTGTAATTAGAGTAATCTTCTGGAATGTCTCCCAGGCTAAAACTGCTGGGGGAAACAATCGTCACCTGAGTGCCTGTATGTGACCCTGAGTATATTCCTGACCACAGTAAGACTGATACGAACATAAAACTGAGATGTTCCTTTCAAGAGTCATGACACCAGTATGAGTCTCCTCTAGTTCACTAAGAGCCAGCGTTACCAAAGTAAAAAAAAAAAATCCATTGTAGCTCCAATCTGAGTAACCTTTAACCTCAGAGATTCTCTTGGAGCTAGAGCTCCATCTAGCTTCCAAACTTTCCATGCCTAGTGAGGCTAGGCGCTTCCTAACTATCAATCCGAGCTTGGGATCTAAGTAATAGTATACAGTAACAGCATAGATCACAAGTCTTTTGAAAGTCTGTGATCCGACAGATTAGTTTAGTACTTTTAATTCCCAAGGAGTTATGAAATGGTCAAAGAGACCAAACAGTTTGACCAAGAAAGGAGAGTTCAGTCCACACGCTTTGGGCATTTCTGGTCGGTTCCCAAAGGAGACATTGGGTGCCTCTTGGCATTGGCAGGTTGGTATAAACCCCCAACAGATTTCTGCCATAAGCCATATGAGATTGACGTGGAACAGCAGATCAGGGCTCCTCACTTGCTTCACACAGGGCATTTCATTCATTCACACAAGCACACCTTAAAGTTAGTAGAGTACAGCAGAAAATATGTTCGCTAGGAGAACAAAGAACTACAGCTCCAAGAATCCTTACCTTGTCCTGAAGAATCCCGGATGAGCCCCCAAGATGAAAGGTTGTTGCTGAATGACCCAAAGACACCGGGATTTTTGGCCTCCAGAGGAGAAGAATTCAATTGGGGGCCAGAGATGAGGCTTGATCCCTCAGAGCTTCTGTGTAATAAAGTTCTATTAAAGTATAAAGGAGATAGCATTGAGAAGGCAATGGCAACTAACTCCAATACTCTTTCCTGGAAAATCCCATGGACAGAGGAGCCTGGTAGGCTGCAGTCCATGGGGTCATGAAGAGTCAGACACGACTGAATGACTTCACTTTCACTTTTCACTTTCATGCATTGGAGAAGGAAATGGCAACCCACTCCAGTGTTCTTGCCTGGAGAATCCCAGGGACGGGGGAGCCTGGTGGGCTGCCATCTATGGGGTCGCACAGAGTTGGACATGACTGAAGTGACTTAGCAGCAAAGGAGATAGAGAAAGTTTCTGACATAGACATCAGAAGGGGCAGGAAGAGTACCTACTTGCTAGTGTTAGCCATGGAGTTATATACTCTATTAGTTATTACAGTGAATCAAAAGATTGTCTGGAGGTTGTAAAGACCTCACTAGACCTACTCCCATAATTTATACCTTAAGATAACAGGATTAGCCAGAAGGTGTTTTCCAGAGACTATCCTCAAGCAGGATATATATTATTGTTACATAATCCTAAGGAATGTAGAGAGACAAAAAAAGTTGGTCCTTTTCTCCTCCTTGAGAATTCCAGACCCCTCTCGCCTTGGGGACCACTGGATTTCTTATCAATCTGCCTAGGAAATGACTCTCTCACCTTGGAAAAGGAAATGGCAACCCATTCCAATATTCCTGCCTGGGCAATCCCATGGACAGAAGAGACTAGTTGGTTACAGTCCATGGGGTTGCAAGAGTTAGACACAACTGAGCACACACACACACACACGCTACAGGAGAGTAGATTCATTAGATTTCTTTAAAAAAATGTATTTGCTTGAGAGTGATTTCTAGAGGCAGCACAGGTATTTATTAAGTGCTATGTGTTTGTTGAGTCGCTAAGTCATGTCTAAACATTTGTGACCCCATGAACATGCCAGTCTTCCCTGTCCTTCACTATCTATGTGTTTTAAATTGTTCTAAAATATTCTGAAAAAAAAAATCACAAAACAGTTTGTCTATAAGGTGTATTTAGCTTATTTTAAGAAGGAAATCAAGTCACATGAAGTGAATAGTTAAAATATTAATTTATGTGAAATAATAAAGACACTCTGTAGTTTCCTAGATCAGGATAAATGAAAAAAAAGAAACCATTTAGGCAACAACATCTTAGGAGATTTTATTAACTGCAGATAATCCCCAATTACTGGTTTTATGTTAAATTCCCTACCAAATATTGACTAATATAGAGGCTTTTTATCCATTCAATGAGCTTAAAATTTATATAAACTTCTTTAGTCCCATACCACTCTGAACACCCAACATTCACCGCCTCTGTCTTATTACCATTTAATATGGGAGACTTCCCTGGTGGCTCAGACAGTAAAGCGTCTGCCTATAGTGCGGGAGACCCAGGTTCAATCCCTGTCAGGGAATTTTAACAGGAGGATTCCTACGTGTTGTTTCTCATAAATCCTCTGTTCCTTATCAGCTTCTGCCAGAAGTGAGTGGAACTGCAGGCAGCTCTCAGGACTGAGGTCATTGTGTGAGGCAGGCTTGGGTCTCCTTTAGAAAACATTCTCTTTATGACAAAACTGCTTAGTCTCATCCCCTTTTTTCTTGAGATGTGCATTGTCTCCTGACCTTATGACCATCTTTATCCCTTGGTAATGGTTACCGTACATTTGGTTTTCTGATCGTTATCACTGATGAAAGAAATTTCTTGTACTACAGCCTATATATACCCACAGAAAAATCATTAAAGCACCTTTGCTCCATTAGAGCTTAAGTCCCCATGTCGTTTCTCTCTCTCTCTCTCTCACTCTCTGGCTAATTCTCAGGAGCATAGAGACCCATTGTGCTCACTCTCCTGCCCAGGTTTCTAAGACCCTCTCGTGAAGGCACTCTGTGCCTTCACCTCCTCGAGAGGGCACCTGGTGCCTTTGTGAGTGATGCAACATCTGTATCAAGAGCTTTACTGGTTTTCTGCATAAATCAGAGAATAACAGCCTCTTTCTCTCTTTCACTTTCTTATCGTCGACTCCGGACCACCAGGTTCTGGTCCATTAAGGATCCCAACATATCCTTGGATTGAGAAGATCTCCTGGAGAAGGAAATGGCAACCCACTCCAGTATTCTTGCCTGGAAAATCCCAGGGATGGAGGAGCCTGGTAGGCTACAGTCCATAGGGTCGCAAAGAGTTGGACATGACTGAATATCTTCACTTCACTTCACTTCATGGGGGACTGAGATGGTGTAAGTAGACGGGCATGCTCTTTTCTATAACTAAATGACATAATACTTCACAGGAATTTTACTGCTCTATCCTCTTTTCCCCTTATTTACTCTACGTTTTATGAATGCAGACAGCTTTGCTCATCATTCTCAATTTCATTTATGTGCCAGACCGTTGCTTGCTCATTCTTGTCATTTAATAAATACGTTAAAGCATGAAAGAAATTGTCTACTTCATTTCTAAGTGAGTGCTCTTCAAATTTGTGCCATAATTATTGTCTAATTTTAGACTTTCAGGGGAGCTTATAAATCATATCATCCACACATTCGATTGTACTAATGAAAAGTTTAATAACTTGTCAAAGGAAACATAATTAGGTTAGTGAAAACTTTACAACTTCCTCCCAGGGAGGTTTTCTATTCCTTCTGAGACTAAACCTTGATTTTCTCAGGGATCATTTCTATTAATACATAAGACTTTCAAATCCCATTCACATTCATTTACTTTAACCTATTGTGAATTTCAGTCTAGATAAGCTTTGTAGCATGCTCATTATATTTTGCACATACTTAGCCTTTGATTATCTAAAAATCTAGGTCATTTCTCACATGGAATAATGCTCTATTTCTCTATAATACATTATGTGTTAATTCTTTGCACTGAATTAATAGCCAAGGTTTTTATAGCATACTCTGTTGGAGAAGGCAATGGCAACCCACTCCAGTACTCTTGCCTGGAAAGTCCCATGGTCGGTGGAGCCTGGTAGCCTGCAGTCCATGGGGTCACGAATAGTCAGACATGACTGAGAGACTTCACTTTCAATTTTCACTTTCATGTATTGGAGAAGGAAATGGCAACCCACTCCAGTGTTCTTGCCTGGAGAATCACAGGGATGGGGGAGCCTGGTGGGCTGCCATCTATGGGGTCACAAACAGTTGGACATGGCTGAAGTGACTTAGCAGCAGCAGCAGCAGCTTGATGCTGACATTTTGTTTGTTTGGAGGCTTCTCTCTGGTATACTAAAGTGAATGTGTTGACAATCATCTTCCTTGTAGATGTTATAATACTCATTATTGGTAGAGAATCCTAACTCCACTAACATAAAATGGCTTCATGAACTCAAATTCCCAGTGAAAAATGTGGGTGATCTCGAATTTCTACGTAGGTTAACTTTAATAGCACTGAAACAATATACAGATTATAAAAAAATAAAAATAAAACAAACAAAAAATACCTGATTAATTGGGGTTTATTGAGATATGATTAAAGTCAATTTAGCAAGAGTCTTACATATGTATGTGCATAAAAGTATATGTGAGTGTTTTATACATAAGTACAAGAAGTGAATGCTGTACTGTGCTGTGCTTATCACTCTGTTGTGTCTGACTCTTTGCAACTCCATGGACTACAGCACTCCAGGCTTCCCTGTCCTTCACTATCTCTTGGAGTTTGCTCAAACTTATGTCCATTGAGTCAGTGATGCCATCCAACCATCTCATCTTCTATGGTCCGCTTCTTCTCCTGCCCTCAATCTTTCCCAGCCTCAGAGTCTTTTCCTCTGTTGTATCTTTGCATCAGGTGGCCAAAGTATTGGAGCTTCAGCTTCAGCATCAGACCTTCCAATGAATATTCAGGGTTGATTTTCTTTAGGATTGACTGGTCTGATCTTGCTGTCTAAGGGACTCTCAAGAGTCTTTTCCAATACCACATACAAAAGTATCAAATCGTTGTTTTACACTTAAAACTAATATAATATTTTCAGTCAAATATACTTCAGTTAAAAAGTAAAATGGAAATAAAAGAATAATCAGAAAATAAAACAAAGTAGTAAAGGAAAATATTAATATATTGGTCATGAGTTCAAATGAAATAATCCAACTAAAGTGTTCAAGTCATGAATTAATAAAAGGGATAAAACACTGAGTGGTCATTAACTATGTATTAACTTTTATTGCTATTACCACAATTATCACAAAATATGGTTCTTAAGAGAAGTTATCAAAAGTTTAAAAACATGATAATTACAACCAGGAAAAGATTTAAAGTGGTTTCTAACAAATGACATAAATTTGAAAAAAGAGGAATAATAACTGTTTAGGGGAAAGTATATTGAAGTCTTACTAGTAGATATGTTAGCAAGATCACATGCCCATTGCTATTTTATATGTAATTCACTATGTTTTCCATTATCCTTGGAAAAAATAGGCATTTTTTAAATAATTAGGGAAAAATAATGTTATGAAGGTTTAAGAAATGCCCTACTATGATACCTACAATACAGTATTGTTGTCATATGCTGTGATAAAATTTACATGAAATTTGTTACTTAATTCTTAGAAAATATGAATTCTGTAACATATAATAAACTTAATCAAACACAATATGTTTTTATCTTCTTATAATAACATTCAGTTTAGTTCAGTCATTTAGTCGTGTCTGACTCTTTGTGACACCATTAACTGCAGCACAACAGGCTTCCCTGTCCATCACCAACTCCTGGAGATCACTCAAACTCATGTCCATTGTGTCTGTGCTGCCATCCAACCATCTCATTTTCTGTCTTCTCCTCCTCCTCCCGCCTTCAATCTTTCCCAGCATCAGGATCTTTTCCAGTGAGTCAGTTCTTCGCATCATGTGGCCAGACTATTGGAGCTTCAGTTTCAGCATCAGTCCTTTCAATGAATATTCAGGACTGCTTTCCTTTACAATGGACTGGTAGGGTCTCCTTGCTGTCCAAGGGACTCTCAAGAGTCCTCCAACACCACAGTTCAAAAACATCAATTCTTCAGTGACCAGCTTTCTTTATAGTTAAACTCTCAAATCCACACACGACTACTGGAAAAACCATAGCTTTGACTAAACAGACCTTTGTTGGTAAAGTAATGTCTCTGCTTTTTAATTTTTTAATAATGTCTCCATATACTGTCTAGGTTGGTCATAGTTTTTCTTCCAAGGAGCAAGTGTCTTTTAATTTTATGGCTGCTGTAACCATCTTCAGTGATTTTGGAGTCCAAACAAATAAAATCTCTCATTATTTCTAATGTTTCCACATCTTTCTGCCATGAAGTGATGGGACCAAATGCCATGATCTTCGTTTTCTGAATGTTGAGTTTTAAGTCTGCTTTTTCACTCTCCTCTTTCACCTTCATCAAGAGGCTCTTTAATTTCTCTTAGCTTTCTGCCATAAGGTTTGTGCCATCTGCATATCTGAGGTTATTGACAATTCTTCTGGCAATCTTGATTCCAGCTTGTGCTTCATCCAGCCAGAATTTTGCATGAGGTATCCTGCATATAAGTTAAATAAGCTGGCTGACAATATACAGTTTTGATGTGCTCCCTTCCTGATTTGGAACCAGTCTGTTGTTCCATGTCCAATTTTAACTGTTGCTTCTTGACCTGCATACAGGTTTCTCAGGAGGTAAGCAGGGTAGTTTGATATTCCCATCTCTTTAAGAATTTTCCACAGTTTGTTGTAATCCACACAGTCAAAAAAGTGTAATTAAAAAAGCAGAAGTAGATTTTTTTTTTCTGGAACTCTATTGCTTTTTCTATGATCCAACAAATGTTGTCAATTTGATTTCTGACTCCTCTGTCTTTTCTAAACCCAGACTGAACATCTGGAAGTTCATAATTCATATACTGTTGAAGTCTAGCTTGGAGGATTTTGAGCATTACTTTGTTAGTATGTGAAATGAGTTCAATCATGCAATAGTTTGAACATTCTTTGGCATCGCCTTCCTTTGGGATTGGAATGAAAACTGACTTTTACCAGTCCTGTGGCCACTGCTGAGTTTTCCAAATTTGCTGGCATATTGAGTACAGCACTTTCATAGTATCATCTTTTAGGATTTTATATAACTCAGCTGGAATTTCATCATCTCCACTAGCTTTGTTCATTGTGATGCTTCCCAAGGCCCATTTGACTTTGCCCTCCAGGATGTCTGGCTCTAGGTGAATAATCATACCATCGTGGTTATCTGAGTCATTAAGATATTTTATATACAGTTCTTCTGTGTATTCCTGCCACCTCTTCTTAATATTTTCTGCTTCTGTTAGGCCCATACTGTTTCTATCCTTTATTGTGTCCGTCTTTGCATGAAATATTTCCTTGGAATCTCTAATTTTCTTGAAGAGACCTCTAGTCTTTCCCATTCTTTTCTTTTCCTCTCTTTCTTTGCATTATTCACTCAAAAAGACTTTCTTATCTCTCCTTGCTATTCTCTGGAACTCTACAATCAGATACTTACATCTTTCCTTTCCTCCTTTGCCTCTCACTTGTTTTCTCAGCTATTTGTAAGGCCTCCTCAGACAGCCATTTTGCCTTTTTGCATCTCCCCACAACCCCTGCTCCCTCCCCCCTCACCCCCCCACCCCCGCCCCAGGGATGGTTTTGATCACTGCCTCCTGTGTAATGTTATGAACCTCCATCTATACTTCTTCAGGCACTCTGTCTATCAAATATAATCCCTTAAATATATTTGTCACTTCCACTGGATAATTGAAAGGGATTTGATTTAAGTCCTGTCTGAAAGGCCAGTGATTTTCCCTACTTTCTTCAATTTAAGTCTATTTTTCAATAAATTTTTCATGATATGAACAATAGTCAGCTCTCAGGTTGGTTTGGTTTTTGCTAACTCTATAGTGCTTCTTCATCTTTGGCTGCAAAGAATATGATCAATCTGATTTCACTATTGACCATCTGGTTATGTCCATGTGTAGAGTTGTCACTTGTGTTGTTGGAAAAGGGTGTTTGCTGTGACCAGTGCATTCTCTTGGCAAAACTCCATTAGCCTTTGCCCTGCTTCCCTGGGGGTTCTCAGTCCCTTTGCCAGATCCCAAGGTTGGAAATCTCTTGTGTGACCTAAACTTTTGCAAAAGTGAGAGAACTTCTTTGGTATAATTATTCTCCAGTTTGTGGGTCATCTTCTTGGTGGTTCCATAGTGGAGCTAATAGTGACCCTCATCAAGAGGAATTATGTCACATGCCTCCCAGGTGTGCTGCAGCCAGAGACCCTGTCTCCACAGCCAGCTTCTGCTGACTCATGTCTCCTCAGGAGACACTCAGAGACTCAGAGGCAGGTCTGGCTCACTCTCTTGTGGAGGCAATTGCTCCTTTTCCTGGGCCCTAGTGCACACAAGCTTTTGTTTGTGTCCTCTGAGCATCTCTCGAGGGTATGAGATTTGATTTTAAATGCAATTGCACTTCTCCTGCCATCTTGTTGTGGCTTCTCCTTTGTTCTTGGATGCAGGGTATCTTTTTTTTGTTGGGATCCAACATTCTCCCATTGATGGTTGTTCAGCAGCTAGTTGCGATTTCAATGTGTTCTCACAGGAGAAGATGAGTGCAACTCCTTCTGTTCCACCATCTTACTTAGTCCATAAGCAGGTGTGAGATTAGTGAAACAGTAAAGCTCATAGTTTGGGTTTTTGCTTCAGTCTCATCCTCTACCAACAGGTTATTTTTTTATCTTCTTTATCTTGAGTTAATGCATCTGCTAGGTTTTGACTTTGGAATAAGTCACAGCTTTTCTGTGTTATAATCTAGTACCTACCGCCTTCCCTAGAATTATTTTTTTTTAAATTATTGCATTATATGGAAACTCATAATCAATGTTCTTATTTTAAAAAATCTTTCAAAAAAGGAGGTTGTGAATATTTCACTCAGCAATCTGATGCAGCAATTATGCTATGTTATTATAAAACTTTTTCAATCATACATGGGAGAGTAAGTTTAAAATTTTCAGTAGTAAATATTATCGCTTCTTTGATTATAATCACCTTATCTATAGAGGTTTGATGGTCCTATAGGCACAGGACTCAGTGGATGTGTTTGGGAAAAGAATGATACAATTTAAAGATATTTAAAACATATTTATATAACTATGTATGAAAGACACATTTCTATTTATCTTCATTTTAAAGTTACACTCAACCATTCAACTAGTACCCGATGATGTCTCCTATTGCTCTCAAAAGAAATGGTCTTACTGTTATTTTTTGGTATCATCTGATAAACTTAGATAATTACTGAATCAGTCTTCCTGGCAACTTGTAAAAGGAAAAAAAAAATTGAACCCTTATTAATGGTAATAGGTCACTTTGGTAACAGAAAATTATTGCATCCACTGAGTCTTGTTGGCTAGAACATTGACGTTGTAACTTAAAACAGTTAATATAATTTACCTATTAGAATTTAATTACAACTAGTATTGTGTTCTCTTGAAGAAATCTGTTGCTTATTTTCCGATGGCAGTAAACACTCTCAGTCTCAGATCTTCACTTTTGCTTCAGCAAGTCGTGCAACAGTAGTGTTATTTAGATGCTTACTATTGGCGGCCTTCATTGCTGACTTAGTCGCTTTTGACAATTAACAACCAGCTTGTTAGAAACCAAAGATTTTGCAGGCAAATATAGGAATGTTATATATAACTATCCAAGTAAGTAGGTCAGTAAATGAGGCAAGAACAGCATCACCATCATGTTCATATGTCACTGTTTACTTATTGGACATTCTTCCTCTAAAAGTGATTATCAATCAATTGAAAGTTAAACATATAATATGTAGATGGCCTACATGGGGGTTATAACTACTCACTACCCACTCATTACTCATTCAAATGCTGTATTATCTACTAGTGGTGTGCCAATGTTTATTACACCTGGATCAGAGAATTGTAAAAGAAAAAAAAAATACTCTCTATCGATGGGTCAGAATTATTTTGTATAATTTGTGCTATCTCAGGAAAGTAGTTGTTTTGTTTTTGTTTTTAGTTCTAAAGAGATAACAACCAAAGACATACAGATAGCCCCACAGACCATGAGAAGATACTTAACATCACTAATCATCAGGAAAATAAAAATCAAACTCACAATGAGATATAACATCACATATGTGAGAATGACTATCAACAAAGAGACATAAAAATTATAAGTGTTAAGGGAAATTTGTACACTACTGATAGGATTATAAACTGGTGCAGCCACTATGGAAAACAGTATGGATGTTCCCAAAAGGATTAAAAATAGAACTATAGTTGAATCCATTGTTCCATTTCTAGATATTTACCATAGACATAAGAAAGTGAAAATATTAATTTGGAATGATACATGTAGCCCAATGTTCATGCAGCACTCAACCATGAAAAGAAGGAAATTATGCAATTTGCAGCAACATGGATAAATCTAGAGATTATAATACTAAATGATATGTCAAAAAAAAATATTATATCACTTATATGTGGAATCTGAAAAAACGATGCAAATGAACTTATTAAAAAAAACAAACAAACAAATAGACCGGCAAACATAGAAAATAAATTTATGGTTAGGAAAATGGGGAGGGACAAATTAGGAGGATTAACATATACACAGTACTATACATAATATAGCCTGGGGGAGAGCATGGCAACACTCTCCAGTATTCTGGCCTGGAAAATCCCATGGAAAGAGGAGCTAGAGGTCTACAGCCCACAGGGTCACATAGAGTTGGACATGGCTGAAGCTACTTAGCATGCACATACATAATAGAGATAAGCAACAAGCACCTACTGTATACACAGAGAACTATAGTCTATTTTATAATAACTTACAAGGGAAAAGAATCTGAAAAAAGAGTAGATAGGTAGGTAGGCAGATACATAGATAGATGCATAACTGAATCACTGTGATACCCCTAAAACTTATATGACATTGTAAATAAATTATACTTCAGTTAAATAAAGTTAAAATACCACAACAGCATATAATTAGCATTTTATTGAAAACTGGTTACTGCAGCCTAGTGAAGTTGACACCTCAAAAGATCATCACTCATTGTGCTATGTAAAAGTGAAAGTGAAGTCGTGTCTGACTCTTTGCAACCCCATGGCCTATCAGGCTCCTGCTGCAATTCATGGGGTCGCAAAGAGTTGGACACGACTGAGCGACTGAACTGAATTGAACTGAAAAGTTAAAAAACATGATTCTATCCTTGTAAAATGTGAACAAGATTATTATAGTGATCTATATATCTTCTAAAATTTCATGAGTAAAAATATCTTGAATTAAGTTCAAAAAGTATTATGATAAGACTTTAACCATACAAGCTGTAATTTAGTTCAAAACTGCTCCTTCTGAACTTCAGTAGCCTCTTTTGTCAAATGAAGGGTTTCTATCTCTGGTCTGTAAGGATTCTCCTTTGTAAAAGGAACATTTTTAGCTTCTAGAGAAGAAAACTACACATTTCTAATAATAATTAATTTGAATAGTAACATCTTATCTACTAGATGTTCTAACTAAAATAAAAACATTTCAAATTTCTTATGGCAAACTTAGCCAAAATTTTCAAATTAATTTGTCAATATTGATTGGATAATTATATAAATATAATGGGTACCCCATCCAGAATGCTAGAGGTGAATTAGTAAAGATGTTGACCCTTGAGAAAATTACAGTAAAGCAGTCATGACTGTAATTTAATCATCTAAATTAGTCTGTGTGAATTTATTAAAGATACAGAGATGGAGAGATGTGGTTTCTTCATATACCAGGACTTTTCCCAATAGTATGATTCAGGGCGGCTGCGAGAGGAGCTACCCCATGTCCGAGGTCAGGGGCAGCGGCCTAGAGTGCCAGGCTGCAATGGCGCAGGAACGGCCTAGAGGAGATACCCTGCATCCGAGGTCAGGGACGGTGGCCGGGAGGAGACACCCCGAGTCCGAGGTCAGGGGCGGCGGCTGGGAGGAGCTACCCCATGTCCCAGGTCAGTGGCGGCCGGAAGGAGACACCCCGCATCCAAGATCAGGGGCAGCCAGGAGAAGCCACCTCCCGCCTGAGGCCAGGGGCAGTGACCTTGAGGAGCCACCCCAAGCCTGAGGCCAGGGGCAGCAGCTGTGAAGAGCCACCCATGCCCGAGGCCGAGGAGCAACCCAAGCAGTGGTGGCTGCGTAGGCACAGGAGGGCCTAGAGGAGCTACCCCACGTTGAAGGTCAGGAATGGTGGCAGTAAGGAGATACCCCTCGTCCAAGGTAAGGAACGGCGGCTGTGCTTTGCTGGAGCAGCCATGAAGAGGTACCCCACGCCAAGGTAAGAGAAACCCAAGTAAGATGGTAAGTGTTGCAAGAGGGCATCAGAGGGCAGACACACTGAAACCATACTCACAGAAAACTAGTCAATCCAATCACACAAGGACCACAGCCTTGTCTAACTCAATGAAACCAAGCCATGCCTGCGGGACAACCCAAGACGGGCGGGTTATGGTGTAGAGGCATGACAGAATGTGGTCCACGGGAAAAGGGAATGACAAGCCACTTCAGTATTCTTGCCTTGAGAACCCCATGAACAGTATGAAAAGGCAAAATGATAGGATACCAAAAGAGGAACTCCCCAGGTCATTAGGTGCCCAATATGCTACTGGAGATCAGTGGAGAAATAACTCCAGAAAAAATGAAGGGATGCAGCCAAAGCAAAAACAATACCCAGTTGTGGATGTGACTGGTGATAGAAGCAAGATCCGATGCTATAAAGAGCAATATTGCATAGGAACCTGGAATGTCAGATCCATGAATCAAGGCAAACTGGAAGTGGTCAAACAAGAGATGGCAAGTGTGAACATCGACATTCTAGAAATCAGCGAACTAAAATGGACTGGAATGGGTGAATTTAACTCAGATGACCATTACATCTACTACTGCAGGCAGGAATCCCACAGAAGAATGGAGTAGCCATCATGGCCAACAAAAGAGTCTGAAATGCAGTACTTGGATGCAATCTCAAAAATGATAGAATGATCTCTGATCGTCTCCAAGGCAAACCATTCAATATCACAGTTATCCAAGACTATGTATGCCCCAACCAGTAACACTGAAGAAGCTGAAGTTGAACGGTTCTATGAAGACCTACAAGATCTTTTAGAACACCCAAAAAAGATGTCCTTTTCATTATAGAGGACTGGAGTGCAAAAGTAGGAAGTCAGGAAACGCCTGGAGTAACAGGCAAATTTCGCCTTGGAATGCGGAATGAAGCAGGACAAAGACTAATAGAGTTTTGCCAAGAAAATGCATTGGTCATAGCAAACACCCTCTTCCAACAACAGAAGAGAAGACTCTACACATGGACATCACCAGATGGTCAACAGCGAAATCAGGTTGATTATATTCTTTGCAGCCAAAGATGGAGAAGCTCTATACAGTCAACAACAACAACAAAAAAGACCAGGAGCTGACTGTGGCTCAGATCATGAACTCCTTGTTGCCAAATTCAGACTTAAATTGAAGAAAGTAGGGAAAACTGCTAGACCATTCAGGTATGACCTAAATCAAATCCCTTATGATTATACAGCGGAAGTGAGAAATAGATTTAAGGGCCTAGATCTGATAGATAGAGTGCCTAATGAACTATGGAATGAGGTTCGTGACATTGTACAGGAGACAGGGATCAAGACCATCCCCATGGAAAAGAAATGCAAAAGAGCAAAATGGCTGTCTGAGGAGGCCTTACAAACAGCTGTGAAAAGAAGAGAAGCGAAAAGCCAAGGAGAAAAGGAAAGATATAAGCATCTGAATGCAGAGTTCCAAAGACTAGCAAGAAGAGATAAGAAAGCCTTCTTCAGCAATCAATGCAAAGAAATAGAGGAAAAAAACCGAATGGGAAAGACTAGAGATCTCTTCAAGAAAATTAGAGATGCCAAGGGAATATTTCATGCAAAGATGAGCTCGATAAAGGACAGAAATGGTATGGACCTAACAGAAGCAGAAGATATTAAGAGGAGGTGACAAGAATACACAGAAGAACTCTACAAAAAGATCTTCACGACCCAGATAATCATGAGGATGTAACCACTAATCTAGAGCCAGACACCTTGGAATGTGAAGTCAAGGGGGCCTTAGAAAGCATCACTACGAACAAAGCTAGTGGAGGTGATGGAATTCCAGTTGAGCTGTTTCAAATCCTGAAAGAAGATGCTGTCAAAGTGCTGTACTCAATATACCAGCAAGTTTGGAAAACTCAGCATTGGCCACAGGACTGGAAAAGGTCAGTTTTCATTCCAATTCCAAAGAAAGGCAATGCCAAAGAATGCTCAAACTACCGCACAATTGCACTCATGTCACGTGCTAGTAAAGTAATGCTCAAATTCTCCAAGCCAAACTTCAGCAATACATGAACCGTGAACTCGCTGATGTTCAAGCTGGTTTTAGAAAAGACAGAGGAACCAGAGGTCAAATTGCCAACATTCACTGGATCATGGAAAAAGCAAGAGTGTTCCAGAAAACCATCTATTTCTGCTTTATTGACTATGCCAAAGCCTTTGACTGTGTGGATCACAATCAACTGTGGAAAATTCTGAAAGAGATGGGAATACCAGACCACCTGACCTGCCTCTTGAGAAACCTATATGCAGGTCAGGAAGCAACAGTTAGAACTGGACATGGAACAACAGACTGGTTCCAAATAGGAAAAGGAGTACATCAAGGCTGTATATTGTCACCCTGCTTATTTAACTTATATGCAGAGTCCATCATGAGAAACGCTGGACTGGAAGAAACACAAGCTGAAATCAAGATTGCCAGGAGAAATATCAATAACCTCAGATATGCAGATGACACCACCCTTATGGCAGAAAGTGAAGAGGAGCTAAAAAGCCTCTTGATGAAAGTGAAAGAGGAGAGTGAAAAAGTTGGCTTAAAGCTCAGCATTCAGAAAACGAAGATCATAGCCACTGGTCCCATCACTTCATGGGAAATAGATGGGGAAACAGTAGAAACAGTGTCAGACTTTATTTTTTGGACTCCAAAATCACTGCAGATGGTGAATGCAACCATGAAATTAAAAGACGTTTACTCCTTGGTAGAAAAGTTATAACCAACCTAGATAGTATATTCAAAAGCAGAGACATTACTTTGCCAACTAAGGTCCGTCTAGTCAAGGCTATGGTTTTTCCTGTGGTCATGTATGGATGTGAGAGTTGGACTGTGAAGAAGGCTGAGTGCCAAAGAATTGATGCTTTTGAACTATGGTGTTGGAGAAGACTCTTGAGAGTCCCTTGGACTGCAAGGAGATCCAACCAGTCCATTCTGAAGGAGATCAACCCTTGGATTTCTTTGGAAGGAATGATGCTAAAGCTGAAGCTCCAGTACTTTGGCCACTTCATGCGAAGAGTTGTCTCATTGGAAAAGACTCTGATGCTGGGAGGGATTTGGGGCAGAAGGAGAAGGGGACGACCGAGGATGAGATGGCTGGATGGCCTCACGGACTCGATGGACGTGAGTCTGAATGAACTCCAGGAGTTGGTGACGGACAGGGAGGCCTGGCATGCTGAGATTCATGGGGTTTCAAAGAGTCGGACACAACTGAGCGACTGAACTGAACTGCAAATTCTAAACTCATTAAAATTTAAAAATCTGAATATAAAATTCTTTGGTTGATCTTAGTAACATGTGTAATATATTTGGTCTGAACTTTGGTTTTTGTCCTTTTCTCTTCAAAGTTTCAACCAGGCTTCTTTCAACTTCAGAGCTGAAGCTTTAAAACCTGCACTTTAAAACTTAAATTCTCCTCATTTAATCTAATCTATGTCTATCTTTGAAAAAGTTATAGTCAAAGCACCTGATTACATATCAGTGAAAATTTTACTTGTCTTTGAAAATAATATAATATATGAGTCAATTTAGTCTTGGGTTCATTCCAGGTTAACAGTGTAATTTACACATTAGCTCTAGGTTTTATGTTTTTATTTTTTATTTTTATTTTTTTGTCTTCTGTAGGTATTTGTAATGTTGGGTTTTCTTTGTTGCTTTTCTTGTTTTGTCAAGTTGGCTGGACCCTGAGGCCCAGGTATTTGGTCAAACATTAATCTGGGTGTTTCTGTGAGGGTGTTTTTAGATAATACTGACATTTAGTAGTTAACCTTTAGTAGATTTTGAGTAAAGGGGGTTGACTTTTATAATGTGGGCCTCATCCAATATGTTAAAAGTCTGAACAAAACGAAAAAGCCCAGCATCCCTAGAGCAATAAAATATTCTTCAGCAAATTGCCTTCAGGCTTCACCTGTGATTTTTGCTTACTGTTTCTATAGCAGATGGGTTTCAGACTTGCATTGGAATATCAGTTGTCCTAAGCATCCAGCTTTTTGGCCAGTCTTGCAGAATTTGCATGTTGGACTTACCAGCCTCCATAATTGGCCTCATCCAATATGTTAAAAGTCTGAACAAAACGAAAAAGCTCAGCATCCCTAGAGCAATAAAATATTCTTCAGCAAATTGCCTTCAGACTTCACCTGTGATATTTGCTTACTGTTTCTATAGCAGATGGGTTTCAGACTTGCATTGGAATATCAGTTGTCCTAAGTATCCAACTTTTTGGCTAGTCTTGCAGAATTTGCATGTTGGACTTACCAGCCTCCATAATTGTGTGAACCAATTTGTTTAAAATAAATCTATCTGTATTTGTATCTATATTTATATCTATGTCTATGTGCTTACGTGCTTAGTCGCTCAGTTATGTCCAACTCTTTGTCACCCGATAGACTGTAGCCCAACAGGCTCCTCTATCCATAGGGATTCTCCAGGCAAGAATACTGGAGTGGGTTGCCATGCCCTTCTCCAGGGGATCTTCCCAACCCAGGGATTGAACCCAATTCTCTCCCATTTTAGGAGGGTTTTTTATGTCTGAGCCACCAGGGAAGTCCATCTATATCTAAAGCTATATCCTATTCCTTCTGTTTTTCTAAAAAAAAAAAAAAAAAACCTAACATAAATTCAGTACAGAGTGAGTGATTAGTGAGGAATAAAATCTTAAGGGTACATTTTCAAATCAGTTCTGGGTGTTCGGTATCCTACAAAGTAAAAGGAGTTAGTAAAATAGCAAGAAAACGAAGAAAATTGGAGTTTACTTGTGATAAGTATGGTAGGCAAACTTCAAAATCCCCTCCTGTCTCTTGGTATTCACAACTTTATGGAATCCTCCTCAATTTGTGTTTGATCTGTACCTAACTATTGCTTCTACCTAAAAGAATAAATTACAGGTAAAGAGATATCATGTTCATGTTTAGCTTACAAAAGAGTAGATAGTCCTCTTACTAGAATTATCTCTAAATTTTGCTAGTATTCTCCCTTGCCTCCTTGCTTTCTTGCTCTGATGAAGTTGTTTGACACCTTTTGAGATGCTCCACTGAGAAGTCCATGTGGCAAGCAACTGAAAGAGACCTTTGTTCCATAAATTCTGAGTAACCTAGGCCTTAATCCACCAAAACACCAGAAACTGAATCCTGTCAACAATTAAATGAGTTGTCTTAAAAGTGGATCTTCTCCAGTGGAGACTTCACATGAAACTACATCCCTAGTTAACACCTTGATTGCAACTTCGTAAGACACAGGAATTTAGCTAAGCTGTGTCCAGATTCTTTATCCACAGAAACTTTGAGATGCGTTTGCTTATTAAAATGCTAAATTTTTGCATAATACGTATTTATTATGCATTAATAGATATATTCTTGTCTGTTAATAGAAAAATAGAAAACAATACATAAGTTATTTCAAATGTATCTAAAATATGTAATTTGTTCCTCATTTATAGCATGGATAGTAAAAGGAATTATTTACTCTGGAGATAATTACAATTTTGGATAAGTAACAGAATTTCAAGGCCCACCTCTATTTTTTTCCTCTCCTATTTTAAAAACTCCTTATAAATTTTAAATGGTTATTTCTGTTAATCAGAAACGACAATTTTATGATAGGCAAATGTTTTCAAATAATTTTTCTGTAGCAGTTTTTATGCTATATTGAGTGGGAACAATAATTAAAGTTAAAATATAGTCAGAATTATTCCCCCCAAAATGCAGAGGAAAACTAATTATTCTTGATGTAATGAAGATGATTTGGTAGATATATAAATGTTATTTAATTGAACCTGATGTCCTGTTAAAAACACAAAGTGAAAAAAGAGGAAATTTATATTTCTAATTCTAGGACACATTTGCACACTTTTTTTTTTTTCTTACCAACCTATTTTCTGTCAGTATAACCTAGCTTAGCATTTATAGAATTCTATGTAAATAAGATTATTGATTTTGATCATTTGCGTCTTCTTTTATTCAGTAAAATTATTTTGGGTTTCATCTACCTTGCTGTGTATATCAATAAGAAAGAAAGAATGTTAGTCATTCAGTCATGTCCAACTGTTTGCAATCGTTTGGACTGTAGCCTCCCAGACTCCTCTGTCTATGGAGTTTTACAGACAAGAATACTGGAGTGGGTTGCCATTCCCTTCTCCAGGAGATCATCCCAACCTAGGAATCAAACTTGGGTCTCTCACATTGCAGGCTGATTCTTTACCATCTGAGCCACCAGAGAAGCCTATATATCAATAAGTCCATTTCTTCCTATTGCTGAAAAGCTTTTAATTATATGAATATATTACAATTTGTTGATCTATTCACCTTTATTTGAGCATCTGACTTGTTTTCAGGTCTTGGCTAGCAAAGATAAATCTGCTATAAATGTCTGTGTACAAGTCTGTATGGACATGTTTTTCAGTTCCTCAGTTGTATCTGATTCTTGGACACCCCATGGACAATAGCACGCCAGGCTTCCCTGTCCTTCACCACCTCCTGGAGCTTGCTCAAACTCATATCCATTGAGTCGGTGATACCATCCAACAGTCTTGTCCTCTGTTGTACTCATCTCCCCCTGCCTTCAATCTTTCCCAGCATAACTGTCTTTTCTAATGAGCTGGCTCTTCACATCAGGTGGTCAAAGTATTGGAGCTTCAGCTTAAGCATCAGTCCTTCCAATGAATATTCAGGGTTGATTTCCTTTAGGATTAATAGGTTTGATCTCCTTACAATCCAAGGGACTCTCCAGAGTCTTCTCCAACACCACAGTTAAAAAGCATCAATCTTTCTTTGTCGTTCAGTCTTTTTTAGATCCAACTCTCACATCCATACAATGACTACTGGAAAAATCATGGCTTTCAATATAGAGCTTTGTCAGCAAAATATTGTTTCTGCTTTTTAGTATGCTGTCTAGATTGGTCATAGATTTTCTTCCAAGGAATGAGCATCTTTTAACTTCATGGCTGTGGTCACCATCTGCAGTGATTTTGCAGACCAAGAAAATAAAGTCTGTCTTTGTTTCCATTGTTTCCCTATCTTTCTCCCACGAAGTGATGGGACAAGATGCCATGATCTTCATTTTCTGAATGTTGACTTTTAAGTCAGCTTTTTCACTCTTGCCTTCCACCTTCATCAAGAGGCTCTTTAATTCCTCTTCTCTTTCTGCAATAAGGATGGTGTCATCTATATATCTGAGGTTATTGATATTTCTCCCGACAAACTTGATCCCAGCTTGTGCTTCATCCAGCCCAGCATTTTGCATGATGTACTCTGTATATAAGTTAAATAAGCAAGGTGACAATATACAGCCTTGATGTACTCCTTTCCCAATTTCGGATAAGTCCATTGTTCCATGTCCAGTTCTAACTGTTGCTTCTTGACTTGCATACAGGTTTTGCAGAAGGCAGGTAAGGTGATCTATTATTCCCACCTCTTTAAGAATTTTACAGTTTGTTGTGATCCACACACTCAAAGGCTTTAGCATAGTCAATGAAGAAGAAGTAGATGTTTTTCTTTCATTCTCTTCTTTTATCTATGATCCAATGGATGTTGGCAATTTGATCTCTGGTCTTTGTGCCTTTTCTGAATCCAACTTGAACATCTGGGAGTTCTCAATTCATGTACTGTAGAAGTCTAACTTGGGGAATTTTGAGCATTACTTTACTAGCATGTAAAATGAGTGCAATCATGCGGTAGTTTGAACCCTCTTTGGCATTGCCCTTCTTTGGGCTTGGAATGAAAAGTGATCTTTTCCAGTCTGTGGCCACTGCTGAGTTTTCTAAAGTTGCTGGCATATTGTAATGATTTATGATTTACTTTTTCATGAATGAACACTTCAGAGTAGAATGACTGGAATGGGTGCTAAGAATATGGTTATCTCTTCTACAATATAATAAACTGTCTCACTTCTTCTCAAAGTAGTTGTATATTTTACATTTCCAACATATAGCTATATATATGTCTACATCAATATCTACATTATATTTGTATATGTGAATGCATTTATTTGTCAAATCTGATAGCCCTACCATATTGCAAAGTAATTAACCTCCAATTAAAATAAATAAATTTATATTTAAAAAAGATAAAAATAAAATAAAAATAATTCTATCTAAAACATAGTGTATGTTATAGTAATAAGTTACTTACTTTTAATATTAATTTTCATAATGTTATTATTTGTCACTTCCACTGTATAATCTTAAGGGATTTGATTTAGGCCATACCTGAATGATCTAGTGGTTGTCCCTACTTTCTTCAATTTAAGTCTGAATTTGGCAATAAGGAGTTCATGATCTGAGCCACAGTCAGTTCTCAGTCTTGTGTTTGCTGACTGTATAGAGCTTCTCCATCATTGTCTGGAAAGAATATAATCTTTGATTTTTGAATGCTGAGTTTTAAGTCAGTTTTTTCACTCTTGTCTTTCACCTTCATCAAGAGGCTCTTTAACTCCTCTTCTCTTTCTGCAATAAAGATGGTGTCATCTGTATATCTGAGGTTATTGATATTTCTCCTGACAATCCTAATCCCAGCTTGTGCTTCATCCATCCAGAAATTTTGCATGATGTACTCTGTATATAAGTTAAATAAGCAAGGCGACAATATAAAGCCTTGATGTACTCCAGTTTGATTTTGGTATTGACTATCTGGTGATGTCCATGTGTAGAGTCTTCTCTTGTGTTGTTGAAAGGGGGTGTTTTCTATGACTAGTGCGTTCTCTTGGCAAAACTTGTTTAGCCTTTGCCCTTCTTTGTTCTGTACTGCAAGGCCAAATTTGTCCATTATTCCAGGTATCTCTTGACTTCCTACTTTTGCATTCCAGTCCCCTATAATGAGAAGGACATCTTTTATTGGGTGTTAGTTCTAGAAGGTGTTGTAGGTCTTCATAGAACCGTTCAACTTCAGCTTATTAAGCATTACTGGTCAAGGCATAGCCTTGGATTGCTGTGATACCGAATGGTTTGCTTTGGAAATGAACAGAGATCATTCTGTCATTTTTGAGATTGCATCCAAGTATTGCATTTCAGATTTTTTGTTGACTATGATGGCTACTCCATTTCTTATAAGGGATTCCTGCCCGAAGTAGTAGATATAATGGTCATCTGAGTTAAATTCACACATTCCAGTCCATTTTAGTTGACTGATTCCTAAAATGTCGATGTTTCCAGTCTTTCCAACTTCTGTCTGAGCGGTTTCAATTTACCTTCATTCATGTACCTAACATTTCAGGTTCCTATGCAATATTGTGACGATCTTTTTGTATAGTCCTTCTGTGTATCCTTGCCACCTCTTCTTAATAGCTTCTGCTTCTGTTAGGTCAGACATCCTGGAATACGAAGTCAAGTGGGCATTAGGAAGCATCACTACACTTGGAATGATGGAGTTGGAAGTGATGGAATTCCAGCTGAGCTATTTCAAATTCTAAAAGATAATGATGTGAAAGTGATGCACTTAATATTCCAGAAAATTTGGAAAACTCAGCAGTGGTTACAGGACTGGAAAAGATCAGTTTTCATTCCAATCCCAAAGAAGGGCAACGCCAAAAAATCCTCAAACTACCGCACAATTGCACTCATCTCACATGCTAGCTTAGTAATGCTCAAAATTCTCCAAGCCAGGCTTCAGCAATACATGAACCATGAACTTCCAGATGTTCAAGCTGGATTTAGAAAAGGTAGAGGAACCAGAGATTAAATCACCAACATCTTTGAATCATTGAAAAGCAAGAGAGTTCCAGAAAAACATCTACTTCTGCTGTATTGACTATGACAAAGCCTTTCACTGTGTGTATTACCACAAACTATGGAAAATTCTGAAAGAGGTGGGAATACCAGACCACCTGACCTGCCTCCTGAGAAATCTGTATGCAGGTCAAAAAGCAACAGTTAGAACTGGGCATGGAACAACAGACAGGTTCCAAATTGGAAAGGAGTATGTCAGGGCTGTATATTGTCACCCTGCTTGTTTTACTTATATACAGAGTACATCATGAGAAATGCTGGGCTGGATGAAGCACAACCTGGAGTCAAGATTGCCAGGAGAAATATCAATAACCTCTGATATGTAGGTGATACCACCCTTATGGCAGAAAATGAAAAACTAAAGGACCTGTTGATAAAAGTGAAAGAGAAGAGTGAAAAAGTTGGCTTATAGCTCAACATTCAGAAAACTAAGATCATGGCATCTGGTCCCATCACTTAATGGAAAATAGATGGGGAAACAATGGAAACAGTGACTGACTTTATTTTGGGGGGCTCCTAAATCACTGCAGATTTTGACTGCAGTCTTGAAATTAAAAGACACTTGCTCCTTGAAAGAAAAGCTATTACCAACCTAGATAGCATATTAAAAAGCAGAGACATTAATTTACCAACAAAGGTTTGTCTAGTCAAAGCTATGGTTTTTCCAATAGTCATATATGGATGTAAGTGTTGGGCTAGAAAGAAAGCTGAGCACCAAAGAATTGATGCTTTTGAACTTTAGTGTTGGAGAAGACTCTTAAGAGTCCCTTGGACAGAAATGAGATCCAACCAGTCCATGCTAAAGGAAATCAGTCCTGAATATCCATTGGGAGGACTAATGATGAAGCTGAAACTCCAATACTTTGGCCACCTGATGCAATGAACTGACCCATTTAAAAAGACCCTGATGCTGGTAAAGATTGAAAGCAGGAGGAGAGGGGGATGACAGACGATGAGTTATTTGGGTGGCATCACGGACTCAATGGACATGAGTTTAGTAAACTCTTGTAGTTGGTGATTGACAGTGAGGCCTGGCCTGCTGCAGTCCATGGGGTCCCAATTGGACACGATTTAACGACTGATCTGCACTGAGGCAATATTGTTCTTTACAGCATAGAACTTTACTTCCATCACCAGTGACATCCACAACTGGGTGTTGTTTTTTCTTTGGCTCCATCACTTCATCCTTTCTGGAGATATTTCTCCACTATTCTCCAGTAGCATATTGGGCACCTATCGACCTGGGGAGTTCATCTTTCAGTGTCCTATCTTTTTGCCTTTTCATACTGTTCATGGGGTTCTCAAGTCAAGAATACTAAAGTGATTTGCCATTCCCTTCTCCAGAGGACCACATTTTGTCAGAACTCTTCACTGTGATCCATCCATCTTGGGTGGCCATGGTTTCATTGAATTAGATTAGGCTGTGGTCCATCTGATCAGTTTGATTAGTTTTCTATGATTGTGATTTTCAGTCTGTCTGCCCCTCTGATGGATAAGGATAAGGGGCTTATGGAAGTTTCCTTATGGGAGAGACTGACTGAGGGGGAAACTGGGTCTTGTTCTGATGGGTGCGGCCATCTTCAGTAAATCTTTAATCCAATTTTCTGTTGATGGGAGGGACTGTGTTCCCTCCCTGTTGTTTGACATGAGTCCAAACTATGGTAGAGGTAATGAAGATAATGGACCTCCTGCAAAAGTTTCTGTGCACCACTGTGACAGTCAGTTTCCCGACCCTGCACCAGGCTACCACTGACCCACACCTGTGCTGGAGACTCCTGGACACTCATGGGCAAGTCTGGGTCAGTCTCTTGTGGGGCCACTGCTCCACTCTTCTGGGACCTGGTGCACACAAGATTTTGTTGTACCCTCCAAGAATCTGTTTCCCCAGTCCTGTGTAAGTTCTGGCGGCTCTGTGGTAGGGTTAATGGCAACCTCCTACAACAATACTTATGCCATACCCAGGCCTACTGAACCCAGAGCCCCTGCCCCTCTGGCAGGCCATTACTGACCCATACCTCTGCAGAAGACACACAGACACAGTTCAGGCTCAGTCTCTGTGGGATCTCTGGGTCCTCGTGTGCACACTGTTTTCTTTGTGCCTTACAAGAGTCTGTTTCCCCAGTCCTGTGTAAGTTCTGACAGGCCATTCCTGACCCGTACCTCCACAGGAAACACATAAACACTCAAAGTCAGGGCTGGCTCAGTCTCTGTGGAGTCTTCTGGTGCACACAAGGTTTTATTTGCACCCTCTATGCATCTCTGGCCAGTATGGAGTTTGATTCTAAATTAAATTTTGACCCTCCTACAGTCTTGCTTGGGCTTCTCCTTTGCTCTTGGATGTGGGATGTATTTTTTTTGGTGGGATCCAACATTCTGTTGATGGTTGTTCAGTAGCAAGTTGTAATTTTGGAGTTCTCTCAGGAAAAGATGATGAGCACATGTCCTTCTACTTTGCCATCTTAGTTAGCTAAGGGAACAATAATGCTGAAGAGGTGGCAAGAATACACAGAAGAACTACATAGAAAAGATTTTCATGACCCAGATAACCGCAATGGTGTGATCACTCACCTAGAGACAGATATCCTGGAATGCAAAGTCAAGTGGGCCTTAGGAAGCATCAATACCAAAAAAGCTAGTGGAGGTGATGAAATTCCAGTTGAGCTATTTCAAATCCTAAAAAATGATGCTATGAAAGTCTTGCACTCAATATGTCAGCACATCTGGAAAACTCAGCAGTGGCCACAGAAATGGAAAAGTTCAGTAGCCCACCAGGCTCTTCCATCCATGGTATTTTCCAGGCAAGAATGCTGGAGTGAGTTGCCCTTTCCCTCTCCAGGGGATCTTCCTGACCTAGGGATTGAATGTGGGTCCCCCTCATTGGAGGCAGACTCTTTACTGTCTGAGCCTTTAAAAACCATCATTAGACTTACCTCTCTGGAATAAATACAACTAGGGCATGGAGAATAATTCTTTTTATATATTCATTAATTCTATTTTCTACTATTTCGTGTTTTAAGTCTATATATATGAAGGATGCTGGTCCACGATATTCTTTCTTTCTTTCTTTTTTTCTTTCTTTTTTAACTGTCTTTAGTGTTAAGCGAATCTCAGCTGCACAAATTAACTGGGAAATTTGTCCTTCTCTTGATTTTCTAGAATTGGCTCCAAGACTTCTTTATTCATTTGGTAGAATTCTTCAAGGAAACCCTCTGGATCTGGGAATTTCTTTAGAGAGAGAGTCTTAAATACAATTTCAGCTTCTTTAATACTGATGGGGCTCTTCAAATTATGCACTTCATAGTTGGTCAGTTTTGTAATTTTGTGTTTTTTGAAGAATCATTACATTTAAGATATAATCATATATTTTGGCTAAGTCTCCAGCTCATTTTTTGTTTTATGTTTGTTCTTTTGGTTTCCATTTCTGCTTTCTTTTTCCTAACATTTTTGTGTTACTCAAACAGCTTTTACAAATCTATTTTGTTTTACATACAGTATTTTTGAGTGCATCTCTTTATGTAGCTTTTGAATAATAGCTCTAAGTGTTTTATATATATATATATATATATATACAGAGATAAAGATAAACTATAGATACAAATACTGATGTAGATATCATAGTCTTTTGGTGGTGTCATTTCCCAAGAAAGAATGAAATATATAAACCTTACCTCCTTCTACATCCCTTTACAGGTTCTTTCTATTTATAATTATGTTAAATATTTTCTCAACATTCATTAAAGACCATATCAGAGAGTTTTATAATTTTATTTCAATTGTTAAACATAATTTAAAAATTCAAGAAGAAAAAACAATCCATTTTGTTTGCTCAATTTTTTTGCTTACTGTATGCTTCTGTCTTTACTGATGCCTTAATGATACCTTAACTTACTGTTTCTTTTCTGTTTAGATGACTTTTGTAGACATTCATTTAAGATAGGTCTGATGATGATAAGAATCTGCCTGCCTAAGTAGGAGACACAGGAGATATGGGTTCGATTCCAGGGTCAGGGAGATTCCCTGGAGCAGTAAATGGCAACCCACTCCAGTATTGCTTAGAGAATCCCATGGGCCCAAAAAGCTGGTGGGTTACAGTGTATGAGGTTGCAAAGAGTCAGACATGACTGAGTGGCTGAGCATGCATCTACAATGATGATAAGTTATACCAGCTTTCCTTCATCTGGTAATGTCTTGATTTCCCATTCATTACTGAAGTTTATTCACATTGCATATAGGATTCTGGGTTGACAATTTTTTGAGCACATTAAAAACATTCTGCAACCTCCTCTTCCCTGCATGGTCTCTTAGTTGGAGAGAAATTCCTCTCATTTAAATTATTTCCCCAATTGGTAAGTTGTGATTTTGTCTTGCTGCTTTCAACATTTTAACTTCGGTTTTCAGAATTTCAACTATCATGTCATGTAGATTTGTTTGGACTATATTCTATTTTGGATTCATTAATCTCCTTAAATCTGCAGGTTAATGTCTTTTGCCAAATTTGGAAAATTTTAGCCATTAATTCTGCAAGTATGTTTCAGTTTCTCCTCACTTTCCTCTACTCCTAGGACTCTAATGCTTGGTATTTTATTATAGTCTATTCATTTTGTTCCCACTGTCTTATCTCTATTGTTTTAGCAATTTATATTATTCTAGATTCCACTTCAATGATTCATTCTTCTATATGCTGCTTTAAATTCCATTCACTGAGTTTTTATTTCAGTTACTTTATTTACATTTGATTCTTCTTTTTAATTGTCATTTCTTTGGTGAAACGTTCCATTATTTCATGTGTTTCAGTTGCGTATGTAATTGTTCTTTTCTTAGTAATTTTGTTATGGCTACTTTGCAATCTTTGTCTGGTAACTAAGTTCTCTGTCACCTCAGCATTTGCATCACTGGATTGTCCTTTTAAAATTCTGTTTGAAATCATTCTGATTTTTGCTGTGATGTGTGATTTTCAATAGAAAATTTCATATTTTGGATGTTAGGTTATGAGCCTCTGAACGTTATTTAAGTCTTCTGTTCTATCTGCCTTTCTCTGATACTGCCTCTGTTGCAGGAAGTAGGGGGCCTCACCTCTTTACCTAGAAGGTGAAGAAGTACATTTCTCTATTTAGCCTGTATAGACTTGGAGGAATCTTCATTAATTTTGTGTGTGGTAGAATCAACTTGATTCCTCAGGGTCATGGCTTTTTATCCCTTTTTGGGGATGAATATCCCAATCCCTACATGTTTATCTCTGACTTCACCCTAGCTTGTATGGTAGGCACCTTGTACATCTTGGTGAGGGTAGAATAGTAGGCTCCCCATTTGCTTTCTTTGGTGTGGGTCAGTGTATAACCTCTATTTTTCTGTGATATTTGTCTGGATAAGAACAGTTATTGTCTAAGCATTTTTTAGGCCTCTAAATATATATATGCCATGCACATTTCAGAAATCTTTATGTTTGATGTTAGAACAGCCCCATAAGGTTGATACTACAGATATCAACTGTAGCATCAAAGAGAAAAAAAAAAGATTAAATGTTTGCCTAATGATCTAGGGCTGATGCTAAAGCTGAAGACATCTCATATAACATTATAAGAAACAAATATATACATTTCTCATTATACAGAAAACTGATATCAGAAATTTTTTTGTATCCATATTTTTTTTCATTGTAATATCCATTTGTGAGTTCAGGCAAATCTTTGGCATCTGAGGTTCCGGAAGCCTGAGGTTATTTCATGTTGTTACAAATGAATAGTA